>NC_037670.1:74064511-74244575 GCF_003255815.1 Theropithecus gelada
TCAAAGATCAGATGGCTGTAGATGTGTGGTATTATTTCTGAGGACTCAGTTCTGTTCCATTGGTCTATATCTCTGTTTTGGTACCAATACCATGCTGTTTTGGTTACTGTAGCCTTGTAGTATAGTTTGAAGTCAGGTAGCGTGATGCCTCCAGCTTTGTTCTTTTGACTTAGGATTGTCTTGGAGATGCGGGCTCTTTTTTGGTTCCATATGAACTTTAAAGCAGTTTTTTCCAATTCTGTGAAGAAAGTCATTGGTAGCTTGATGGGGATGGCATTGAATCTATAAATAACCTTGGGCAGTATGGCCATTTTCACGATATTGATTCTTCCTATCCATGAGCATGGTATGTTTTTCCATTTGTTTGTTCTTTTTTTTTCTTTTGAGATGGAGTCTCACTGTTGTTGCCCAGGCTGGAGTACAATGGCGCAATCTCGGCTGACTGCAACCTCCATCTCCCAGGTTCAAGCAATTCTCCTGCCTCAGCCTCCTGAGTAGCTGGGATTACAGGCACCCACCACTACACTTGGCAAATTTTTATAGTTTTAGTAGAGACAGGGTTTCACCGTCTTGGTCAAGCTGGTCTTGAACTCCTGACCTCAAATGTTGCACCCGCCTCAGCCTCCCAAGGTGCTGGGATTACAGGCGTGAGCCACCACACCCGGCCACCTACAGGAGATTTTCTTTCTCTTATTTGTGAATCTTTTTGTCCACTTTTGTTGTTCACTTCATCACATTTCCTCCCTTGTTTCCCAGCAATGCATACTATGTCATGGAGCGTACCTAATTCTACCTCCAAGTAACCAGGAATCTACCTTGTATCTATATAGAGTTGCCTATTTTTGTGTATTTCATGTAAGTGCAGTCAACATTATTTGATCTCTTGTATCTGGTTTCTTTCACTTAATGTAATGATTTTGAGCTTCATTCGTGATGTAGCACGTATCAGTACTTCATTCCTTTTTATTGCTGAATAGTATTCTATTGTATGGGTATGCTATGTTTTGTCTGTCCATTCACCAGCTGATGGACATTTTGCTGATTCTGAATTCTGGATCTCACCTTTCTTCTCAAAACTTCTTTATCGTGACACCATTCTTTTCCTATTTTCTTGATCATTTGTGACATTCCTTTCTGTTTCTTTCACTTTCCTTTCTTTGCCTCCACTTTTCCTTTACATGTTGGCTTTCCTAGGATTTGGTCCATTATCCACATTTCTTCTTAATTTGTACTTTATCTTGGTTTTAAATCTCAGGATTTCTGTGACCACCTGCACACTGACCTTCACTGGAATAGCATGCATATTTACTTATGGTCCTCTTAAACATCTTTATCTGCTGTTTGTCTTTTTACCTGAACCTCAGCATGTCCATAATGAATTCATTTTCATTTCCCTCTAAACTTGCATCTATCTTTATTCTTTATCCCATTTGGTGGCATCACCACCTCCTTTGTCACCTAAGCCACAGATGAATCCTTCTCCCCTTTCACTCAGCCGTTTCCTAAGTCCTGATGATTTTCTTACTACTCTTGCTCTGGCTTAGACTCTTATCTTCTCCTGCCTCTACATAGTAAATAAAAGAATCTCTTGTGCCTCTAATTTTTCTACTTTAAACCCATCTGTCACCTGGTTGCCAGAATGATCTGCTGAAAATACAGATTTTAAAACTCTTGTATGATTTTGCATCAACTATGAAATAAGACTTGAGCTCGTTAATGTTGTATCTAATGCTAAGATCTTGCTCCCTGTCTGTTATTGGCTTGTGTCTTACAACTTTCTGCCATAAGTGTGGTGCTCTGGCTACAACACTTGGCTGTTTCTACTCACACCCCATTCTGCTTGATCCACACACGTCCGGAGCCCTTCTCTTCTGTTCAGGTATTCTTTATTTTTTCCTGGGAACTAATGCACATAACTGCGAACTCGTCTATTTTACTTCAGATTTGCTTTCACCCTAGTGTGTTCATAACATTCTACTAAAGTAATCTTCCAGAAACCTCAACCTGATCATGTAATCCTCCTTAGAATTCTTTATTGACTTCCTGATGACTTAATTATTTGGGCCTTCCCACCCTGATTTCCTCTACTTTCCTGCCTTTCATCTCTCCATAAATATTTGAATGCCTCTTATTAGCTGACCTTTCAACCTTATCACCTGTCTCTTCCCCGGGCATGAATTAGATGTGTCATCCATAATTTCTGGACTTTGTCCTGCATTTTGTGTGTCTCCGTGCCTTTGAGCAAGTTGTATCCACTCTGCCTAAAATTGTTTTTACTACAAGCCTACCCTGTCTGCCTTAGTGTCTATTTTCTAATTTCTTTTTTAAAGTTCAGCACAGCTGTCAAATACTATGTTCCATAGGGTCTTAGAGATACTTCCATTTTAAGCATTCTCTTTAAATTTAATTGTAATTAAATTTTTATGTCTGTTTCCCTCATTATACCATAATCCTTTTAAGTCACACTTGGTTATTATCTAACCATATTGTAGTGTTTTTTGTGCATTTGTCGAATGAACCGGTGAATGGATGAAATGGAGAACAAAGTTTGCCTGCCTAGAGGTCAAACTTTATTAACATTGTACTTAAACCAACTTTGCCAAAGAGCCTGATGGTTGGGAACTGTAATCAATGCTAACTTTTAGAACATGCACTCTTTATCTGAAGTCCATGTTTCTATTTAAGAGGATTCTGATCCAGTTGAGTGTTTTAACTTTTAATTCTGGCCCTAATTCTGCTACTCATTGACTGTTTCCTGGGAAGTCTTATCAACTTTCTGAACTTATTTCCTCATGTGTAATTGAAGGCACTCCCTGCTGTAATGCTTTGAATACTATAAAACACTATGTGAAGGTAGATGATATTAGACAGTTGACCAGATTTAAAATGGTCTACTTCTTGTTTCCTTTGCAATGTCCAGAGGACTGCTTATCACCTTTTCTACTTGTTTCGTTACATAAAGTCCAATCTTTATGGATGTACATATATCAGTTACTTAAGTTACTTACATGAAGTTTAAGGTAAAAGCAGTTGTGCTTAGTGGATGATGCCCAATCTGGTAGTATAGAAAATGAGTCAAGTTTCTGTAATTAAACATGAAAGGGTCTAGTGGAATTATATTTATTCTTTGCCCATCCTGAATTTTAAGTACATTCAGGTTAAAAAAAAAAAGAAACAAAAGTCAGTAGTTACAAAAGTTCAGCTTTTAATGGCTGGAAGGTGGGTAAAATTGGAGAATTTGTGTTTATGTTGTCACATTTGTGGCCATTTTGCATTTTTTGTTTTATTTTAAGTAGTGGAAAGTATTAGTAAATGATGAAAATACAACTCATCCATAATATTGGTAGTTAAATAACTATCATTGGCTTATTGAACCTTTTTTGAAGAGTATATATTTCTAAAAATGGATAGCACTGATTTATCTAATCTAATAATGAAATGTTTTCCTTAGCACAAGATAGCTTGTCATAAGAATCCCTGAATCTTTTTTTCCAAAATGTTCTAACATAGTTTTAGTTTTAGGATGAGACTAAAGTCAAAATAATTATTTTATGTTTTCTTTCTATTTTAAAGATTGAATGAAATTAGTAATTTAGAAAAAAGAAGGGAAGGGATTAATACTTGGGTAAATTACGTAAAACTTGTAACTTCCATAAAATAAAATGTAATTAGAAGTTCAAAAGTGGCCTTTACAGCGGTGTCAGAGAATGACAGCATTAAAGCGTTTTAAAGATCCAAGCTCCCTTCTCCCTTAGTTTCCTAACAAACTAAATATAGTATTTATGAGGAGAATCAATATCGTGAAATACTTGGGGTGCAGTGAGCTTTTAAGACCCGTTCTTTTACCACAGATAGCCTCAGAATGGAGTATTGTTTGTTTTAAATTCTTATCATATGTGGTGTTTTTCTATTTAAATATTGTCAGTGTCACTGTAGCGGTAAAATTACAATCATTCGAGTCCTCTATTTCTGATTAGAACATTCTTTTGCTTTGGAGGAAGCATTCCTGTTTGTTTTAACTATTCAGACTAATTTCCCCCCAGAATTACCTATTCCCCTGTCCCTTCCAGCGCCCAAGCATTCTGTTTTCACCAGGCTTGCTGTCTGCCCTGGATGACTAATCGTCATGGCACCTGGTGCATTCAGGCAGGCCTGTGCAGCGGAATCGTCATACCTAGTTATGTCTGCACACCTGATGTTTTATTAACCAGTATTGATTTTTTTACCCTGGGGACTTTTTTCTTCCTGAAAAAAGGCAACCTTGCAGGAGTGAAAGGCATTGCAGGGGATGAATTTCTAATGAACTCCTTCTTTCCCTTTTTGTGACTCGTCTTTAATGTAGCTTCATATTTTAAGTGCCTGAACTGAAATTTCATTTTAAGCAATTCCATTTTGATAAATCCTTTTAAATCTTGACTTTCTGTAAGGTTATTTTTTAAAGATTGTGCTGCTTGACTGAAACACTTAGTGGTGCCTGTAAATTTGAGCGTTTCATTATGGGTTGCAAGGAGGCATGCTCACATGCAATGAAATACAGAGAATTTTGGACTATTTGAGTAATACTGAAATAAATAAAAAGGGAGAAAACTCTCATGTCATATTGTAGGTAGTCCTAAAGTTTCTTCCGGTTTATTTAAGGTTAGTTCAGATAATTAAAGAAACAGTAGGAGTTACGACATAAAATGAATATGTAGCTCAACAGTTATTTTATGACACAAAAGGGGTTTTTATTTTGCATGATAATATAAACACTAATACTCAACATTATACATTAACTTTTATAGAAGCATCCTAAAGCTAACTGATGGTATGAGTACACCTGAGATTTTCGGTTTCTCAATATGGCATGGATTTTCCATTTGAAAAAATAATTTGTTGTTTGTGTATGTGTGCAGCTTAAGCGATAGCACTGATTTACACATTTGCCATAAATTAGGGGGAGTTTCTGAATCATTCTCTTCTCACTTTGAGTTCAACTGTAGGTTGGTCGTGTTTTCACCGCTGCATTTTTAATTTACTGCCTCAGTCCATCAGGCATTGTGTATAGACTGCATACACACCATTAGTTGTCAGTAGATGAGGGTCCTCATGAGTCATTCTGACAGCTGGCTTGCACTATCACAATAAAATAGGCCCTGTTCTGTTATTTCCCTGAAGCTGGAAACAAGCCTTCTCCAAGGAATGCATATCTTCTGAGACATTGCAGATCATTTATGCATTAAGCGTCTTGTCTTTAAAAATGGTTTTATTACTACTTGTGTATTAATAGTATTATTAATTAATTAACTGGCCCCTTTGTTCTTCTTACAGTTTTTGGCATTGGGCACACATTATGGCAAGGTTTATTTACTTGATGTCCAGGGGAACATCACTCAGAAGTTTGATGTAGTAAGTATTCTGTATAAAATAATGTATGAGCCAAACTTCATGTTAAGTATTTGTGTTTTAGAATATTGGTTTACCAGTTTGTCTTAATAGCATAAAGAGGATCTTTATTAATTCAGTCAGAGTGCTAAGAGTATAAAATTGAACTTTATAATGTAGTCTAAAAACCTAAAGGTGAACTTATAAAGAAAGGGGTCTAGATACATGCATTATGTATTTTGACCGGGTATCTATTATATGCAAACTCCATGTAAAAATCTATACATCTATTTAATTGCAAATTCTTAATTATAGTCATCTATTTGGCTAATTTCGGGCATTTAGAATACTTCTGTGTTCTTTTAAAATTGTGACAATGTAGAATGTCTAGATGAATTGTTGTTAAAAGAAAAATTGCTGCGTTGTTAGTGAATAATAGTGCAAATTTACATACTCTAGAAGTTTGTGGAATCCTTAAAGTATGAACCCCCTCATTTAGTGACTAATGTCAGTTGTAAGTACATGCCCTGTCTTATTGAGATGCCAAATGTAATTGAAAGTTGATTGATCACCTTGCTGAATCAGTTTATCTCTTCTAAATATAAAAAGAAAATATTTTATGTGACTCTTTTGATGCTTGGACTCCTAGGGGATTATATTGATTGAAAGCAAAGAACCAGGCTTTCTTTTTTAATTGTGCTTTGGAATCATTGAGGATGAAGATACTATTGAATTTGAAGCTTGATTTTGGTGTGTAAGGTGTACCTTAAAGGTGTCAAGAACTTCCATGGTTGTGTAAATATGACACAACCATTTGGTATGAAAAAGGTGCTCATTTCGGGGTAAAGGTGCTCATTACTACTTTTTTGAAGAAAGCATCAGCACTTGTCAAAAGATCCATCTATTGATGTAGTTTAGAAAGGAGATTACAGTTTTTAAAGCTGACACATTGTGTGGGAAAGGAAAAGGGATGCCTTGTTTTGCTAAAAAGAAATAGAACCGTGGAATGAGGACAATCTTTGGAGCAGCACAGACAGGGAATTATGTGCTCTAATCATACTGATGCATCAGGCAAATCCCTTTGAGGTAAGAGGAATATACTTTTGACTCTCCCTCATCTTCCCCCTGGACACTGGACATGCATCTTGATGACCAAAGCATTTGGCCTTTCAGTTGCCATCCATTAAAATGTGTACCTGGTACCGGGCCAGGGCTCGTTTTTGTGGCGTTGTGCATGCCCCCTCACCTTTAAAAAGATTGGCTGTATAGTTTCTCAAATTTCCTGCTCCCATTAAATGAGTCCCTGACACTCTGCTTCTGTCTTTTTCATATTAAATAGAAATTGCAGTGTTTGCTTGCTAAGGTTCATGGGTATATACCATTGGTTCCATTGCCAAAAGTCAGTCCTTGTATCTGTTCCATATAAGCCTTCAGTTATATCTTCTCTCATGTCTGTTTTATGTCGAGTATATCCTACATCCATCCTCTTTCAGGTAATTTATGATATCCATAAATTTGTACAAATCTGTCTTCAATTCTTTTTTCAGCCCTGACTATATGACATCTTTGAAAATGAAGCTCTCTATAGCTTTGCACCTTTTATTTGGCAAGGGAGGAAGATAGTTTGGTGCTATTTTTGTGTGTTTGTTTACCTTACTGAAGAAGTTGATAGTCTGTTTTTGAAAGTTCTCCTTAGGCCATGGCTTCTTCGTGATCATTGGCAGAATCTACTGCAGCCAAGCGTCTGTCTGCCTAATGACCTGGCAGTTTGCACTCCTAAGTACATATTCAATAAAAATACATGCAGTGCATATGTCCACACAAAAAACAGTTTGTTAATAATAGTTTGATTCATAATAGCCTCAAACTAGAAACAACTCAAATGTCCGTCAATAGTAGAATGGATAATTGTGGTGCATTCTTAGCAAATTAAAAAGAACAAACTATTATAGATTAATTTCATAGACTTAATGTTCAGCCAAAAGAGCCAGACCCAAATATGTTCGTGTGGTATGATAGCTTTTATATGGTCGTCAAGAAAAAGCAAAACTAAATTATAGCAATGGAGTTCAAATAGTGGTTTGACCTGGGAGGGAGCACAGAAGAGTCTTCTGGAGGGCTGAAAATACTGTCTTGGTGGTTTTCTCATGATCTACATATGTAAAAATCACTAAGCTATCATTTGAGATCTTTGTACTTTATATAAATTGTTCCTCAATAACACGCACATACTTGCACAAACACCTATACATGTGTACATGTCTTTGGTTGAGCTTGAGCAGTGCTCAAATCATCCTGGTTTGTTGAAGCAACCCCTTTCTGCTACTTAATTCTGAATAATAGTAAACTTCCTAGGTTGATACCCTGTTCAGAGATCATTTTGTACATCAATCATGACACTGAGGTTATTCCCATGGCTGTATATTCTAAAGTTACATAAGAAGGTTGACAAGATTCTGTTTTATACAGCCATCTTTTGTTAATGAAGAATGACAACTGCTAGAGTGATGCTTTATTATGCATATTAATACTCAGTTTTCAGAATATTTGAAAGAATATTCAGCATATGTTAATTCAAACACTTTGGCCATAAATTTTTTTTGAGATTATTTCTAGATATAGCTTTATGTTAACTCAAAACTTAATTGCTAAAGCAGTTTTACTTAACTCACAGAGTAAAATAACATGACTTCAGAATTCTTACAGAATCTTAGATTCCTTCTAAATTCCCACAATATTTATGCCCATATAACCACATTAATCATAGTATAATCATGCGTCGCTTAACAGTGGGATGCATTCTGAGAAATGTGGCGTTAGGCAATTTTGTTATTGTGTGGACATCATAGCCTCTACTTACACAGATCTAGATGGTACAGCCTACTATACACTTAGGCTGTATGGTATAGCCTGTTGCTCCTAGACTACAAACCTGTACAGCATATTATTGTCCTGAATACCTTAGGCAATTGGAACACAATGGCAAGTATTTGTGCCTTTAAAGATACCTAAATATAGAAATGATACCATAAAAATATGGTATATAAGATGACAAATGAATGATACATCTGTATAAGGGACTTACCATGAATGGAACTTACAGGACTGGAAGTTGTTCTGGGTGAGTCAATAAAGGAGTAGTGAGTGAATGTGAAGGCTTAGGACAGTACTGCTGTAGACATTATTAATCCGGTACACTTGAGCTAAACTCAATTTATTTAAACATTTTCTTTCTCCACTAACATATTAAGCTTAGCTTACTGTAACTTTTTTTTACTTTATAAGCTTTTTAATTTTAAAACTTTTCACTTTATAATAGCACAGCTTAAAGCAAGCACATTGTACAGCTGTACAAAATATTTCTTTATATATTTATTTTATAAACTCTTTTCTATTTAGTCTTTTTTTTTCTTTTCTACTTTTAAAACTTTTTGTTAAAAATGAAGATACAAACACACACATTAGCCTAGGCCTACCCAGGGTCAGGATCTTCAATATCCACCTCCGCATTTTGTCCTGCTGGAAGGCCTTCAGGGGCAGTAATGCACATGGAGCTGTCATCTCCTGTGATAACAATGCCTTCTTCCTGATACCTCCAGAAGGACCTGTGTGAGGCTGTTTTACAGGTGACTTCTTTTTTTATAAGTAGGAGGAATATATTCTAAATACCGATAAGAAGTATAGTATAGTAAATACATAAGCCAGCAACACAGTCATTTATTGTCATTATAAAGTGTTATGTAGTACATAATTGTGTGTGCTAGACTTTATATGAGTGGCAGCTCACTAGGTTTGTTTACACTAGCATCATCACAGACACATGAGTAATGTGTTGTGCTGTGGTGTTACTAGACTGCAATGACACAGAGTGATAGAAATTTTCCAGCTCCATTATAATGTTTTTTTATCTAAATATTTAGGAAAAGATAGCTTGTAAAGCATTACAGTCTTATGGGACCACTGTAGTCTATGATGTAAACCAAAAATAAAATTCTAAGCTTCTCAGTCTACTGAATGAACTCCTCCTCTCAGGATTCGTGGAAAACTGGTTCAGGCCATGATGGGAATGGGGATTCAGACATGCCTCATGATATTCTCTTCTTTTTGGAATTCAGGCACAACTGCCCAGCATTAACATTAAGACAGAGATCTTAAGACTGACAAAACAGAACTCTTTGTAGTGTGAAAGGAAATAAGATACCAAATTCCAACCTGACTCTAATATGGCATCACGTGACAGATAGCAGGCCCTGAAAGAAGTCCAAGTATTTTACTCTAATATATATTTCTTTGACATATTTTGAAAGAGCTGTGTCAAGCTGTCTCTTTTGGGGAAAATTTACATTCTGTAGAGAATCCCCTTCCCTTTCCGGGTCTTTTTCTGATCCTGAAGAGAGTAGCTTCAAGGTCTGAATAGGAAACATTTGTCATGTGTTACCTCTAAGGGTGCCACCTATGAGACTTCTGCATAGTAAGAACCTTGGTCTTCACAATTCCCTATCTTAACTCAGATATGCCTTTCTGCTGATTCTTTCTAGTGATAACTCTTTCAAGCAGTTGCCAATCAGAACATCTTTGAATCTATCTATGACTTGTAAACATCCCTCTTTCCTCTCATCTCCTCTTTGAATTGTCCCAAACCATTGGTTTTTCTGGACCAAACCAATGTGTACCTCACATGTATTGATTGATGTCTTAGGTCTCCCTAAAACATATAAAATCAAGCTGTAACCCAGCCACCTTGGGCACATGTTCTGAGGATCCCTTGAGCTTTATTATGGGTCATGGTCCTTACATTTGGCTCAGAATAAATCTCTTAGAGTATTTTACATTTTGGCTTTTTAGTCAACAGTGGGTGTATGTGGTCTCTTGTTGACCAAAACGTTGTTATGAAGTGCATGATTGTAGTTACTTTTTCTTTAATAGCCTCCAATTTATTTAAGCATTTTAATTAAAAACTTGTTAATTAAGGGTACTTAGTTTGAAGCAATGATCAAATTATTATGCCATGTCTCTGTTAAATATTTAGGAGCATTAGGCCATGTGTTTTAAATATTTATTCCTTTAAGTGTGCTAGTGAGAGAGCAAAGAACTTGCTGATCAAACATAAATTTCTACTGTTTACCTTTATGTGTTTTTCTTTCTTTGCTAGAAATAGAAAATGATGAGGTTTTGCTGTAAGGCACTATGGTAAGAGACATTATATAAATATTTATATAATGGATGATTATGAAAAAAAGGGGATTAAAACAAAACAGGAGCTTAGTGGGCATTTTGTGTTAAGATAAATATCACATTTTTGAAATTAATCTCTTGAGGCAGAGGTGGGATGATGATTCACCTTGTCAGCTAGCAGAATCTATTAGTATTTCTATTCCTGTTTTTGATTTGAGATTAAACTAACAGACTGTATTCCTTAGTTGCTCACATCTTTCATCTTCATGTGCTAGTAAAAACAGACTTCTGTCCATCTAACGGTTGTGTCTCTGAGAACATTTCAGAGTTCTTTGTTACTTCCCACATCAAGTCCTAACTATCTAGCTAAGCATTCCAGACCCTGGTCATTTGGTGAAACCCACCTTTCTAATCTTAGTTTTAATTTCTTCCCCTCTAGTAATTTTTATCTGTTCACCACCTTCTAAATTTTGCCGTGGGCATGCTTGTTTCTAAGCTTTTGATCACTTCTTTTCTCTCTAGAATGCACTTCTGTGAATCTCCATTCTTTCTGCAAAGTACCTCCCCTGGATTGTAGCCCTGAGGTGTTTTCTTCCTCTAAACTCCTGTATTATTACTATTTCACTTGTAGTGTGGCCCCTCATAGTGTCAGTACCAGCCTCACATTCATATTTGAAGTCTTGGAGGATAGTTTTCATGTCTCCTGGTATAATCCTCTCCTCTTCCTCACCTTTCTCTTTTCTCTGGTGCTATTTGGTATCCAGTAAGTATATATTGGCTGGTAATATTGTTTTGAAACAAAGCCATGGAACTGGTGATTTTCTGTTACTACCTTTCAGGAAGGCCTCTGGGAGCCAGTTCTCTGTTCTCCTCTGTATTATTCCACCTTCACTTGCCCATTGGATGTATAATTAGAAATTTCATACTGAGAGCTACTGCAGACTGAATTGTTCCCCACCTCCTAATTCATGTGTTGAAGTCCTAACCCCCAGTGTGATGGTATTTAGAATTGGAGACTTGGGGGGTAATTAAATTTTAGATGAGGGCCAGGCATGGTGTAAACTCAGGAGGCTATGGCGGGAGGATCACTTGAGCCCAGGAGTTCCAGGCTGCAGTTAGTTATGATTGCACCACTGCACACTCTAGCCTGGGTGACAGAGCAAGACTCTGTCTCTTAAAAACAAAAACAAGTTGAAAACAATTTAGATGAAGTCATGAGGGTGGAGTCCTCAAGATGAGATTAGTGCCCATATAAGAAGAGACAGGAGAGACCTTCCCTTCCTCCCCTTTCCTGCTGGCCATGTAAGGACACATCAAGAAGGCTGTCTGCAAGCCAGGAAGAGAACTCTCACCAGAATGTGACCATACTGGCAGATTGAGGACCTCCAGCCTCCAAAACTAAGAGAATTTCTGTTGTTTAAGCCACTGTATGATATTTTGTTATGGCAGTTCAAGCTGGCTAATATAAGATCAGAGTCTTAAATCTTACTTTTGGAAAGTAACCCTTATATTTAACAGTATTTAAGTTTTTAATATATACTTATACCTTTTCTAGTTGCTATGGGTAATGTGTAAAGTCATCAAAGTGTAGAAGCTAAAGAGACTTTAAAAGATCATTCCAGGTATAAAAGGTACCAGGGAAGAAGTGCGATGTAAATTGGGCTTGAGCTGTTCTGGTTATGTATTCCATGCCCACTACTCTTCCACCCTTATCTCCTTGTACATTCAAGACCTCTGTTATGTAGTGAGACAGTCTTATTAGGGCACTTCTCTAACTTAAGTATCAAAACATGTTTTTGTGACTGGTTCCTCATCTATGAGTGATGATGGTTTCATTTTTCTCCCTGGACTTTGGGACTCAACCATCTTTTGGACTGTACTCCTGACCTTTTGTTGCTTTCTTTGACTTAGAAGAATTTATTTCTAATATAAATCAGCTCCTCTTTTCTCTTTCCTCTGGATTAATATATGAGTGTTTGGAGGATCACCCATCTCTCTTTTCATGTTTCAGCAAAAGAAATGATCATCTTCCTTCTCTCCTCTCTCTTTGACAGTATAATCCTGAAGATTCAGTGTTCCTTTAAGCTGCTTAAATTGCATTTTTAATATTCACAACACAAACACCTTTTTTTTTTTTTTGAGACAGAGTCTCAGTCTGTCACCAGGCTGGAGTGCAGTGGCGTGATCTCGGCTCACTGCAACCTCTGCCTCCCAGGTTCAAGCAATTCTCCTGCCTCAGCCTCCCTGAGTAGCTGGGACTACAGGTGTGTGCCACCATGCCCAGCTAATTTTCATATTTTTAGTAGAGACAGGGTTTCACCATGTTGGCTAGGATGGTCTCAATCTCTTGACCTCATGATCCGCCCGCCTCGGCCTCCCAAAGTGGTAGGATTACAGGTGTGAGCCACCACGCCCAGCCCACTTTTTTTGTTTATCCTTTACATGGCTTAACCATCTCCTTCTTTGTGTTACCTCCACTGTCCTTTTTTTTTTTCTCCACTTCTTGAACATACGGTACTTTTGTCACAATTATTTGCCTCAATGTCATTTTCCCCATAGAATGCTAATTTCCTGAGGACGGTTTATGTAATTTATCTCTGCATCATCAGTGCTCAGCATAAAAGCTAGTGAACTGATAGAAATAAGAAATTGATGGAAGTTGGCTGAACTAATCCATAGTTCCAAATTTGCAAAGTTTCACATATTTAGACTATTTTCCAGATAATCAAGGTTTTTTTATACTTTCCTCTCCCATAATCAGGATTATTGTGTGTACATTATAGGAAATTGTTTGGGCATGACTATCTCTTTGACAGTTAATACAGATGCCATACATTCATTATTCCCCTAAACAGCCTAACTGTTTTGGGCTTATTCATAATGTGGCCAGTGTGATGCTGGGTGACTATTCATTGAAAGAATCTTTGGAGCAGATCTATAAACTTAAGCTGTGTATCCTTGAACAAAGAACCATGCTGTACTCTTGGTCTAATGGTACTCACTTATCGACCTGAAGCAAATACCATCTGTAGTATGCTGTTCTAGATGTGACATCATTAATTGACAAGCAGGGCATGTATCTTTTTGATATGATCAAAGTGGTTCATTGTTGGCTCAAATGTGCCAGTGCCTGTAATACTTGTTTAAGACTGATTGACAGGTCTCAGATTCTTGTGTGTTTAAAGAACTTGTTTTCTATATTTGAACTCCATATTTTGAGTGATAAGAGATGTGTCAAAGGAATTGAGAATTACTTAAATGGAAATCATTCTAACTTCTGATGAATGATGCCAAGGCAAGTCATATTTCCAGTTGTCTGCATTAAAAAATAATCTCAAGTTTGTGGGTTAAGTATTTATAGGTAGCTCGATAATTTTGATGCATTAAAAAATAATCTCAAGTTTGTGGGTTAAGTATTTATAGATAGCTCGATAATTTTGATGGCTTCTATGCACCAAAGTGGCTAAGAAAACATGGTCAGAATTAAGGATGCTTCTCTCTTTTAGAGTAAAGTGTCATACTTACAGAATGTTTTAATGTCTGACCCTTTAATGATAACTCCATTTAGGCAAATATCCCTTAAATAGCTAAAATTGAAAATACTCCTTCACTGAATGAAATTACCCTGGTATTTCACGTATTTCAAAGTCAGGGTTAAAGTAATTTTAACTTTGTGGAACATGACTCTGAATTGGGTAGTAGACTGGGGCTTAGTTGTCTGAAGCCTTTGGATTTCATTCTTCAGTACAGGGTACTCTCAGTTCTGGTGCTTCTTTCTTTGGGGTTCAAGGCCATCATTGCAAAGTAAGAGCTTTAAAAGGATTATGAATAAGACGTAGACCTAGGGGAGGAATCTCCACCTTTGTAAGTGGGAGATGGGGAACCTGTAGAAAGTGAAATTTGAGGTGAATCTGGAAAGATGCATGTGCATTTTCCAGGTTGTTATAGTGGAGTTAAGACAGTGATAACATTCTTCTTATGAAACAGGGAATCACCAAAGGATGAGGAACATTTACCATGGACTTTATCTAGATACCACATTATCTAGTACTACTAGATACCACATTATCTAGTAGTATCTTGAGAATAAGGGAGTGGAGAGGAGAGAATGGATGGTGAGATGCAATGGGAGCAAATTATTTGGCAGGTTTCGCCAAAGGACCAAAGGAAAAAGAATGGAGTGATTTCAGGGGAGTGTGTTTGTGGTGACTGACTTTGGAGTTCAGGGTATTTAGGGAACTAAATGAACCAGAAGGATGATGGTAAATCAGATGTCAGGGACTAAAAGGCAGGGGCTTTGTATGTGGATAGGGTTTGAGTGTCTGTGCATATGGTTTAACAACAAATAATTTATACCTTGAGTTTGTTTTGTTAATAATAGACTTCTTAGTCTCTGGGAACCATGACAGGGTATATTTCAAAATGATAGTGTATGCTTCTTTCTTAAACAAGCTCTGTTTTTCTGTTTGAGTAGCTTTGTTTGAGTCACCTTCTCTAGAACTTATTTATTTGGCTATAATTCCTAATGTTTTTCATTTAATAGGATTATGATATATTAGGATAGATGAATACTTAATGGATATTTTTCATCTATCCACTCAAGACATGAAGTTCTTGTTACCCACACAACAGGTTGGTTTGATTGCTGGGCTAGGTATCAATGACCACAACCAAGGAGATTTAGTAAGATTTAGTATTTAGTAAAGGGATTTTATTGGTTGTAACAAGTAAGGAGAACACCAGGGATAGTTCTCAAAGCAGTGTCTCTCGAAGCTGGGGACTGGGTCAGGTTTTATAAGCATAGGGTAATGAGGTGTGATCTGATTGGATCTTGCAATGAGGTGATGCTGGGAGGCCTGATCTGACAGGATTCTGCCTTGGGGTAATGCTAGAGCTCCATCTGATTGGATCCTGGATCCTGTTGTGTGGTGTTCACTTCTTAATTCATCCTGCTCTTAGATTCCCCCTGTGGTTGCATGCTTGGTTCATCTGGGCATGCTCAGGTTACATGAGCTGAGGGTCCATGGCAAATGAAAACGCACAACCTTGTTACCCAGAAGTTGAATCATATTGTTCTGGTGCGACTATACTTCCACAACATTCTTGTCATTTGGTTGCCCAATCTTTATTTTATATTTCTATTAAGATGAATTTCGTTATTTCCATGGGCAGCTATTAAATCTTAACACTTTGACTTTTTTTTAAGTTTAATTTATAGCAAGGAAAAAAATCATATTAAAACTAATTAAAATGGAATAATTCATACCACTAAATATACCTTTAGAATGGCTGAAATTACAAAGACGAATCATACCAAGTATTGGTGAGCATGTGGAGGAACTAGAATTCTCATACATTGCTGGTGGATGTACGATAGCATAACAACTTTGGAAAACAGTTTGGCAAAATTTTGAAACATGAAACATACACCTATCATACAGTCCAGCCTTTCAAACTTAGGAAATGAACACATATACACCTATAAAGATTTCTACATGAATATTCATATCAGTTTTGTTTGTAATAATCCCAAAGTGGAAACAGTATATATGTCCATTTGCAGGTGAATGGGTAGACAAAATGTGGTATATCCAAACAATGGCCATTCAACTCACAATAAAAAGGAATGAACTATTGATACGTGCTAAGTATGGATGAATCTCAGCTCTATAGTGTTAAGTAAAAGAAGGCAGATTCAAAAGGCTATATATTATAATATTTGCATTTAGATAATATTCTAGAAAATGCAAACAAATCTGTAGTCACAGAAAGCAGATCAGTGGTTGCCTGGAGTTTCATCTCAGAGGAAAAGAACTAAATGCCCTGTGGGATAGTCTAAAAATCTGATTTCATTTTACTGATGTGGAAAAAAGATTAATATATTACTCAGGGCTCTCTTCGTTGCTTGGTGGCAGACATGTGTGTGAGTCCTAACCTAATCATATAGAAGGAGTTTCTTACAGAAAAAAGCAGGTTTGTTACTGCTTTAAGCTGCCCAGGAACCAACTTTTCAGTGTCCCGTACACATAGTGAGTGATGTGAAATCTTCGGGTGGGGTTGGGATATTGTTACTGACTCTTTCCTTCGAATAAATTCTATGGAAATCACCTGGACAGATGCTGTAAACATTTTTAGGGTTCTATTGCAGATTGCTACATTTCCCTGCAGTTAGGTTACACCGAAATTATGTTCCCACCAGCAGTCTGTTTATCATTGTATCTCATCACCAACATTGGCTGTTATTATTTGAAAATTCATTGCTGCTTGGATTTCTAGAAAATGGGAATTTGTCAATTTAGTTTGTATTTTTCTGGTTCCTAATGAGGCTGTTTACTCTTGAGAATTGTTAGTTTATATACTTTGCCAGTATATGTGTAAAGTTCTAAATTGATTTGTAATTAAGGAGTTCATTGCTTATAAGCAGAAATAACATTGATCGGGGTGGCTCATGTGATGGCTCAAAATCAGAAGAATTAAGTTGCTACCAAGTCAAATTTAACACTTACCAGTCTTCCTATTATTAAATAAAATCCTATGATTTGCTTTTAGGAAAACATTCAATTCACACTCAATTATTAATATTTTAAATCTGAACTTTTTTTCATTTGCTTGTGCACTTGTTTTGATCTTTAAGTTCTTTAAAAGCTTAATTAGAAGGTGTTTGTACCAAGTGTTAAGAGTGTATATATTTTTGTTAAAATGTTACTTACATAAGGAACTCTTACAGATCCATAAGGAAAACCCAAACAACTCAGAATGAAATTGGGCAAATGACATGAACAGGCGGTTCTCAGAAGAACACCAAATGCCCGGTAGCCGTGTGAAAATATCCTTGATTTCTATAGTAATCACAGAATAATAAGGGAAATGTGAAGTAAGACAATATGGTACCATTTTATACCCATCAACTTGGCAAAGCATTTAAAAGTCTGATCAATACCAGATCCTGGTGCTGGGCCAGGGAATTGGGAGCTGTTCTCCAGGTTGTAGGTATAGAAAGTCTGGACACAACTTCTTATTTGAAGAGTGACAAATGTCTGCTAGTCTATGGGCTTATCTTTCAGTTTCCCATTTATGGTGTTGTAGGTTCAGAAATTTTTTATTTTAATGCAGTAAATACGTATCAGTCTTCTCATTTATAGTTTGTGTTTTTTGTGTCTTCTAAGGGAAAATTGTATTTGCTCCTACAAAGTTGTAAAGATATGATACGGAAGGCGGGCAAGGAAGTTCTGGGAAGAGAAGAGCATGTCTCTGGCTAGGGCTCCACTCCTGGGCCTATACCTAAGGACCTAGGTGTGGACAGGAATTCCTGTTTTCCTGCCCAAACGTTGCATTTCCGGAGATCCCTCTGTCCTGCCACCACCGCCCCCCAACAACCTGTGCCTATAAAAACCCTGAGTCCCTAGTGGGCAGAGACAAAAGCAGCTGGACGTCCAGAGGAACACATCAGCAGAAGAACACACAAGTGGGACATTGAGAGGAGCACATCGGTTGAAGAGCATGCCAACAGGCACCAGCAGACACCGGCACCCTGGTCTGGGGGGTTGGAGGAGAGCCTGGGCTGCTGAGCGGCCAGACTTCAGGGAAAAACCATCTCCCTTTTGGCGCCCCCATCTGCTGAGAGCTACTTCCACTCAATAAAACCTTGTACTAATTCTCCAAGCCCAGGTGTGATCTGATTCTTCCGGTACACCAAGGCAAGAAACCCTAGGATACAGAAAGCCCTTTATCCTTGCGATAAAGCAGTGGGTCTGATTGAGCTGACTAACACAAGCCACCTACAGATGGCTAAACTAAAAGAGCATTCTGTAACCCACCCCCCACTGGGGCTTCAGAAGCTGTAAACATTCACCCCTAGATGCTGCCGTGGGGTCAGGAGCACCACAGCCCGCCTGTCTGCATACTCCTCCTAGGGGTTTGAGTAACGGGGCACCAAAGAAGTGAGCCACATTGCCATCACATGCCCTGTGAAGGAGATAAGGGAACTTGTCTTGTTTCAATATTCTCTGTATGTCCTTCTAAAGTTTTAAAGTTTTGCTTTTTACATTATCTTCACTTTTCCTCAAGAAAAAAATTCTCACTGGACTGTGAGAATAATTTATTCCTTGATATTCTGACAGATACTGAAGTTCTTATCTTGCCAGAAAAAAAATTACATGAAAATGAGTCCCCTGAACCTACTGATTTCCCATTTTCTTTCCTTAGCGCCTGTCCAGCCCTTGACCCTATTGCATTAGTGGAATCTACTATCCCAGATTGGATATAGAAAGAGCAGTGTTGTTGGAATGATTAGAGAAGAAACTCTGGCGGGGCGGTAATGTCCAGCAGAAGGATGGTTGGTGGGTTCTGAGGTGGCAGCACTGCATGCAGACCAGGCTTGGGGTCAGACGTCAGCCAGCCGTCCCTGCCCCATGTTCATTAGCTTGATGTGTTACCACACTTTCTTCATCTGTAAAGTGTGGATCATAGTCATACCTCTCAGTTAGATGATGGTTTTGAGAATTATATGAATGAATACATGTAAAACATGTAACACAAGGCTTAGTAAACATTAGTCATTATCAGAAGGTAGATCAAGCTAAGAGTCCAATTGAACATGTTTACTACACTTCCTGAAGAACCGTTATTTTTGAATTTATTCATATGGTTGGCTTTAATAATGTTCAGTTGTATATGGGGTAGGGAAACCGAAAGGGAGGTAGGGAAGAAAGAAGGAAAAACGAAGGGAAAAAAAGAGAAGCTTCTGCGACACACCCGTTCTTACACCCATTTTGCTGCCTCCCCATCCCTCAGCTCCTGTGTTTATTTGTGTTTATTCTTTTATCACATGACACAAGTAGTAGTTTAAGAACATTATTAAGCTTGAGTAATTAGGTGTGTGAAGTCGATCCCAGTGCAGGTCTAGTGAGTTGACTTCAGAAATGTCTTTTCGACATAGCAACATTGCAACATGGCTTGTAAGATGCTTCTTTTGAAAAGTTTTGAGAGACTACTTGGAAAATGATTTAATGGAGATTGATAAAGCAATGTTTTCACACTGGAGAGAATTATAACAATAATTTCTGTGGTGGAAGTAGAGCCGAATTTGTGAAGTGTTCAGTGGTCTTTCTTCATCATATGTTGGAAAAATAAATTAGGCATTTTCTCTTTGATTAATAACTTGGTCTCAATTATTTAAATTATTTGTACTCCCCACCCTTTTTAGATAAGTGACTTTTACTAACGTGGAAAACAAGGGCTTTACTCTCTTAAACATTTAAATTTTAGATAAATAGAATGCATTAGCATTGCTGCAGCCATTATTAAATCAAAAATAAAAGTGAGAAAAATAAGAACACACCTTTACTCCTAACAGATTTTCCCTTCATCGTTGATGGTATCATTTACTTGTATATTGAGAACTTAAACAGGGATATTAATGGGCCCTGCTGAGATGTTCGTAAAACTCTGCAGCCTTCGTGGATCTGCTATATATTTGGCTTTCTTTAGCTGCTTTTATTAGTGGAGTTTGTCCTCAAACACGTGGCATAGCAGATCCTTAGGATTAGGATAGCCTAAGGATCTGAGTCTAAGGATCTGAGACTTAATTTTACAGAATATTAACATACTTATAATTTCCTTTTTAGTTATATCGTCTCAGGGATGACAACCCCATTTCTGCTGCCTTACTCTTAGAGAAAAAAATTTATTACACTCCTAGGGAATGTTCTCTGGGAAAAAAGGAAGAATTTTGGTTTCTGGAACTGTAGTGTTAGATGCCCTGTGGACTAGGAATCTTAAGGCTATGGCCAACTACTGGAGGATGCTGTATTTTTTTTTTTAACAAACCCATTTGGATACTAAAACATCAGTGTTTATTTCTAGGCTAAATTATCATTTAAAATAATTCAGATCAGTTGGATTGTATGATGTATGAAAATGTCTATTTTGTGAATCACAGTTGGAATGGAAGGGATTGTCCCTTCTCCACTGAGTTCTGGCTCCACAGACAACACTGAACTATTCCCAGCAAGGTCCTGCCAGTGGGACAGCCCTTTTAATTATGAGACAGCTTATCTTTTTTAAGTCCTTGTTTCTTTTTCTGTGTGGTCTACTGGGCCAGACAAGGTGAAGTCTCCTACTCTTTTTTAATCTAAATACCGGGCCCAAGAAAAAGCCACTCTTTGCCTAGTTGCAACGACTGTGTTTCCAGACTCCTGATGAATATTATCTCTTTAGAAGGCCTGTTCTCTTCTACCCTCAGTGTTTTCTTCCATCTCTGTGACGTTTTATCCCCTATCATCTGCTTCCATTATTCCCCGTATGTCCTCCTGATGCTTCTTTTAGCTCGTTCTTTCCTTTGCTGGTTCTTTATATTGCCATCATCCTTGTTCACGTCTTTATTGAATCTCACCTGGGTTATTGCAGTAAAACCCAACTGATCTCCCTGCCTTGTGTCTCCCCTAATCCCTCTTTCACACAGCTGCCCAAGTAATCTTCCCAAAGTAGTGCTGGGATTTTGTTATTCCCCTCCCTGAAAACACTCGACTGACTCCTTGATGCCTGTGGAATAAAACAGCTCTTCTGTGCGGCACTCAGGACTTCTGCTTTCTGTCATTAACAGTGGTCCCCTGCATTGCGCCTACACTGTATCCAGACTTCGTCCTTTGGCTCTCATTGGAATGCACTTTCTTGTCTTTGCTTACGCAAATTATCGGTGTCATCTTCTCTGTGACACGGTCCTTGATGACTCCATGCAGAAGAATATGTGTTTGGTATTCATTTAGTAATTGCTACTTATTCCTTCGGCAAACAGTCTCCAAGGATGTGCTAGGGATATTAGACAGATAAAACACAGACCCTGTTCTCAAGTCACTTGTGAAACTTGGCATATAAACAATGGTTTGTAATGTAATGTGTTAGAGTATAAAATAGAGTTGTGTTCAAAGTACTGGGGTTACAGACTCTGTACACAAACATCTTGTATTCGGTCCCTGTTTTTTTTTTTTTAATTCTCTTTATATCATGTTGGGTGTTTGGTACTATTAGTTGCTTTTTTGTTAAATGCTGTTATTAATGAATTCTGCATTATTCCCTTGCAGTAATCCGGTGACTTGGTCATTCTGTGTTTCTCTATCACTCTTTCTTTTGTATCTTTGTTGGATGTATGTACAAGCAAGGAAAATATTTACTTGGTTTAAGAACAAATAATTTTTTAAATCATATTTCACACATTGTATGTCACCATTTTGAAAACTTAGTTGTCTTTCATTTGAGGTTACTTACATATGGAAAAAAAGTTTATTCTTTTTAACAATGATATTCTTTTTAACAATGATATTCCAGTAAAGTGGATTGTTTCCCAGTGATATCAGAACCAAGTGTAGGGTTTGGTTTATGGCAGGTGCTTGGCAATTCTTCATTGACAGTGTGAATACTAGAAAGAGAAACTTTGTTGGCTCCTTATGTCATTGCTCAGACTGGTTTTGATTTACATAAAAGGTCCTATTAGTTTTTTCTCTTCCCTGCCAAATTTAGTATTGTAAACAACCATTCAAGACATCATCAGGAGACCACAGTGCAACTTGTCCAAGGTGTTGATCTGAACTGTTAGGGAAATTTAACTTTCTCTTAGTAGCAGTAGAATATGGGCATTGCAAACTCCGGGGAAAATGAGCTCCAACTCTAGATTTACTGTTCATCCACCTCACTGTACAGGACAACTTTAGGATTTGTAGCATCCCAGAAGGTGACTATCTTCAACCTGAATGTATTTCAGTGATTTGTAAGCTTAATAAGGGCAAGGATCACATTTGTTTTGTGTACTACTGTGTATTTGGTATCCAGCACAGTCCCTGGCATGAGAATAAAAGAGATAATTTGTACAAAAAGCCTCTTTTTTTCCTTTTATTGAAGTAATGTTTTGAATATTTCCCAGATTGTGAATAACTGTCTTGAGTATATAGTCACTGGTGCCGTGTGCAAGCCAGGCTTCTACCATTGTCCATGGGCATGTGGCAGGCATGGGCAGAAGATGAAATTTAACAAAAAGAAAACAGCTCAAGGAATCAGCAGTATGCCAGCCTTTTAGGAGGCAAACCCTTCAAATCCTCCATGTGCTTTTAAAGGTTGTTAGGATTTAGAAAACCAACATCTATCTAATAAGTCTTCTGTAGGCGGAAAGGCCGTTCTGTGCCCCTGCCTCTGTTCAGGTTCTACCGTCCTGGTGGGTGCAAGAGCAGGTTGAATATCTGAGCCTTTTACCTGTCAGCCATGTACACAGGGCTGTTGGTCTCAGGCACAGAGTAGGGACAGCAGCCTAGGGCTTTAGGGGTCAAATGAAGTTGCAAATGGTCATTGCCTGTGGTCTCATAAGTTTACAACATATAAATGCTCTTGTGGGGGAGGTGGTTAAAAACTCTTGATTAGAGGAAAAGTTAAGGAAAAGAGTAGGGATATTTTAATGAATAAGCAGAGACTGATATATAAGCATTCTCATAAATACAGAAAATTTAAGCTCTGTTGTTAAACAGGGATGACGTGGATGGGCAAAATTATTTTCTTTCCAAACAAGATGACTCTTCCTCAGAATTTCTTTCCGTTCTTCACATTCTCAGATGATTTTTATTTTTTTAAAGATTATTTTCAAGATGTTAGAGTTTAATCAAGGATGTTTATATTCTAATAGAGTAATTTGATTTTTAGATCATTAGAATGGAAGTTTAAGTGGCTAAAGTTTCCTAACAAATTTACTTTTTTCAGTCTATGTTAGAAGTTAGAGAATATTAGGGCTATACGGAGATACATATAAATGGTGCAGTCGTATATCTTGAAGTAATCATTTTATATTATTCACTTTAATTTTGTAGCATCAGGGCACAGCTCTGATGAACCATAAAGCCACTTGAAGCACTGCAGCTAGTTTGAAATCACTGGGAAGGAATCGTCTGCAGTTCAATCGACTGTGATATTTGGGAAACATTTGTGCACTCTTGTATTAGGAGTATAAAACTCATCATCTCAAATAATAGACATGTTATTGTTTCGTATTATTAAAATAGTATTGGTATGACTAATTTTTAGCTACTATATAACTTAAATAGATACCTTTCACTTAGAAAGCAGCATTGCTTCTATATATAAACAGAGGTGAACTTTTTAAAGTATACATTTATAGTAGATAATCAATAGTTGTTTTTGGAATAAAAGGATATTTCAACCACATTTTCATGCAGTATATTAAATGTAACATAACCTGGCCATGCCACATTTTATCACTTACCCCTTCTGTTTATAAATTGCTGCCTTTTGAATTTCCTAATTATTTCTCAAGTTGGAATGAATTGTTACTGAGAAAGCATTATTTCCTCATCTGTAGAAACGGCAGCTTCTGTTAAAATCTGGATTGTCTTGAAAGAGCTTCCATTTAATATAGTCATTCAGTTTTAAAGGCGTAGAGTCATCTTTAACACCTCATAAGAAGACTTTTTTGCATATTCATGTTAATTCTGAAATATAATTAGTGTTACGGGGACATGATTGCCACATGTGGACTATCAGCTCTTCATCAGCTACTCAAATCTGATCAAATCTTCTCAGTTGAGCATTGAAAACCTTGGGTCCCAAAAGAACAGGGGCATGTCAGAAGTTAACTCTTTCCATTGAACTTAATTGAGGCTTTATCATCCTTTAAATTTTTTCTTATTTTTAAGAAAATAACATTTTAACAAAACTCTGCCTCTGCTTTTATTCCGCTCTGTAGTTGTCTTTTTCTAGAGCTTTTGTTTATTTATGTATTTGCCTGTTTTCTCGTTACATGAGATGTGCTTCAGACTCCGAATGATTGTGGTTCTTGTTCTCTCGGGAGCTTCATTGAGCTTTTCTATGCCAGATGCTGAGTTTAAAGTAGATTTCTGCTCTCTTGGGCCCACAATTAAGTGCCAGAGACAGGCAGCAAAGTGAGTTATTGTTCTGAAACAGAAATGCTTGGATAGAGACTGATGTGGGAACACACAGAGGGGTATGCCATCCTGCAGAAAGGAAGTTAGGGGCCTTCCCATAGGAGGTGATGCTTGCATTGAATCTTTTAGAAAGAGCAGGAATTAGCCAAGTGGTGGGCGACAGAGGCTGTGCATGGCCTATTCTAAGCCGAATATATAGAGTTAAAGAAAACATTTTAAAAAACCGGGATATTTAGAATCTTGTGAATCTTTAGGATCTGGCTGGAAATGAGCCTGAAGAGATAGGTGGAGCCACACAATGAAAAATGGCTTTATCAGTAGGACGACTGTATATTTTACTCTTTAAATGAGGATGAAAGGGCAGCTCTTAATAATTATACCTGGGCAGCCGTGACAGACACTGACAAGGGCAAACTGGGATGTATGGTTATTCTGTTTGAAAGCCATATTAAGGAATTTACTTTAAACAGAGTAGCAACATGCTTAATTTGCTTTTAGAAGACTAACTTTGGGATTCGCAGTGTGGAAAATGGGGTGTTGGAGAAGACGAGTATATGTCAGGGGATGTGCTTGTGGGGCTTGTTTGGGGAAGTGGTGTGAATTAAGAGACCATCTGCTACAGCAGTGGGAAAAGGATGGATTTGAGAGGTATTAAGAGAGATAGAAGGATAGGACTTAGTGACTTTTGATTGCTTGTTGGGGGTGTGAGGGAGAAAAATTTCTCTGGGATGACTCTTAGTACTCTGGCTTAGATAGCTAAGTGGACTGAGGGTCATTAGGTGAAATAAAGAATACAGAAGAAGGCACTGGTTCTGGAACTGACAATTTAACATAGAGCTGTAGAGTAGTTGTTAATGTGAATATGCAGCTCTAAAGAGAGGCCTGAGCTGGATTGAAAATACTGCTGTTTAAGAGGCAGGCTGAGGATCTACAACCTGAAAGGGTGACTGAGAAGTTGTGAGTAGAGGCCAGCTGCGGTGGCTCACGCCTGTAATCCCAGCACTTTGGGAGGCCAAGGTGGGTGGATCACCTGAGGTTAGGAGTTCGAGACCAGCCTGACTAACATAGTGAAACCCTATCTCTATTAAAAATACAAAAATTAGCTGGGTATGGTCACGCATTCCTCTAATCCCAGCTACTTGGGAGGTTGAGGCAGGAGAATTGCTTGAACCCGGGAGATGGAGGTTGCAGTAGGCCAAGATCACGCCATTGCACTCCAGCCTGGGCAGCAAGAGCAAAACTCCATCTCAAAACAACAACAGCAACAATAACAACAACAAAAGTTGTGAGTAGAAAGGCAGGAAGGAAATGAAGAGAAGTGGGTGTAATGGAAGCCAGTGGAGGAGAGTTTCAGGGGCCAGAAAGTCATGGGGACTGAAGGGCACCCACTGACTTTGAAGCTAAGAAGGCTTTGGCAACCTTTCCCCCAGCAATTTTGGTGGTGTCATTCAGGTAGAAGACCTATTTCTTGTCTACTAGTAAATGAACATAGGGAATGAAAGGAAATAGGCAGCCATTCCTTTGTATACCTTGGATGATTGGTTCCTTGCAAGTATCTTTTCTCATCAATTGGCAAAAATGGTAACTTGAGCAAGAGAATAGTGAGGCATGTGTATATATATTTTCCACATCCACGCTCATGAGGAATGAAGTACATCTGAGGCTGGCCAGCCAGGCTTCTTTGTTGGTTAAATGACTGTGACGCAATTTAAGCAGTATTTGTAATACAAAAATTGGTTCTTTTTTATTTCGTAGTCTGGCTCTGGATTCCTAGATACTTACTCAATTCTAAGTGTAGTTATTTTAAAATCTAACTGTAAATATTTTAAATTGGTTTTAAATGAGAACAAAAGGGGGAAGGAAGATGAGTTGCTGCCAACGCAGTGGCGACTCTTAGCTGTTCAGGGGCAGAAGGGCGAGGTCACGTGAGAAACTTGTGTACTTCAAGTGCAGGAGCGGTGAACTGGACCAGGGAGTGGGTAGGTCTGGTCCTTTTCACTATCTGTTCCCGGGATGAAAACATTAAATGGTTTTACTGTTTCAGTGAAGGAAGTCATCTCTTCTCACTTTTAAGCGAAAGCCAGCAGTCTGTCTGGCAATTAATATGATATTTCCATTTGCTAAGGGGACTGAAATTTTCAGCATCTTAATTTTCGTTTCTTTCATTTTACATTTAATGTTTACTTTTGCATTACTTTGTTTTAATTCTGAACTAGTTTTTCATTATATGTTTAGTAATCATTGTTTCTGTTTTTTATGTTGAACATTTAAAAATCTTCATTTACTTAACATTTATAACATATCCAGAATTTAATATTGCTGTGATGCAGACTAGGAGTGTATTCATTATTTTTTCTTGTAGGATTTTTGTTCAGTCTCTTTCCTAATATTTGTGATGATTGTTCACTTGAGAGCTAAAGTCTTCTCCCCCATTTCCCTAAGGGGAAGCATATTGTAATAACTGTCATTAAATAATTTCCCCACAAACGTGTGCAATAGGTTCATGTTTTTATAGCCTATTTTTTGGTGGGAAGGAGTACTGATGTGCTAGGTAAGAATGATGGATTTTGCTTTTGTCATTGGGCCCATAAATAACAAAAATATAACAGAAAATAAAAACATAACAATAGTTTACTTATTTTTTTACTCAACAGTGTTTATATAACTCATTGTTGTCAATGCTGAGGGAAAAGAAAGTTGGAAGGAAGCAGTGGGTCAGCAGCATCAGTGTCACAAAGCAGTCAAGGATGGGAAGGCTGAAAGAATTACCCGTTTGCTTCAGCCTCTGAAGTTCTTGGCAACCTTAGGGAGAGCAGTTGGCGATGGAAGGGTGGACAGCAGCTAGCTGCCATGCTACTCAGGAGTGGCAGTGATGGGAGGCCCCAGAGCACTGAGTGGATGGCTCTCCTAGGGAACTGACTGGAGCCCTTCCGTCTTCCCTTTTGCGTTTACTGAACCTATATTGTGAGACTTTCAAGAAAGCTTCATGAGAGTTCTCCAACTTCAGGATTGATTGTTTGATTAATATATTCTCCATCTTGAATCAAAGAAGGGTTTAGTGCTGGAGAGGAAATCTTAGAGCAACTGAAAAGATTGGAGAGTTTATAGTTAAAGAATATTCTGTTCTGGCCGGACGAGGTGGCTCACACCTGTAAATACAGCACTTTGGGAGGCCGAGGTGGGAGGATCACCTGAGGTCAGGAGTTTGACACCAGCCTGGCTAACATGGTGAAACCCCGTCTGTACTAAAATTACAAAAAAGTTAGCCAGACTTGGTGGTGCACACCTGTAGTCCCAGCTACTCAGGAGGCTGAGGCAGAAGAATCGCTTCAACCAGGAGGCAGAGGTTGCAGTGAGCCGAGATCACATCACTGTGCTCCAGCCTGAGCGACAGAGTGAGACTCTTGTTTCAAAGAAAAAAAAAAAAGGATATACTGTTCTGGTTTTAAAATAAGTCAATGAGAAAATAAGTATTTGTATTTGTTTTTGTTTTGTTTCATTTTGTTTTGTAGATGTATAGAAAACCTGGTATTAGGTGTGTTTTTCATAGGCTTCTTAAATCCAGGTGGAGGTCTTGCTTCCCTCCTGGGTGCATCATCAGTGGAGAGTAAAATAAGCAGTAAAATGAGCTTTTCCCAAGTATGAAAGAACAGACGTTTGCTTTTCACACATGGAGTGTAAGTGTGGCGTGCTTGCTAACTGTGACTAAAGAGCATGAAGCTGCATAGGCAACCATGTGGATGTTGGGATTGCTAACTAGTGGGTCTCTGAGAGAACGAAAATGAAATCCTGGCTTCTATTTCTTATTCATTCCTCTCTGTGTCCGTGGGGATGCAGCATTTTTGAAGGAATCAATTATCCATTTGTTAGTCAGAGGAGCCTTACAAATTATACATTAGCAGATTGATTTCTTGGGTTCACCGTTGGGGGACTGATAGCTTAAGGTGGGATGATGAGGAGTGTCAAGGGAAAAGAAGTTGCCACAAAGAACACCATTAAAAGCAGCTTTCGAAATGACCGTGAATTTATTCCTAATTGAAGAGCTGACATAATCCATACTAAGTGTATTTATTTGAAGCATCTTACATTAGGTAATTGATTATCGCATGAGGTGTACATGTTGGTAATTTTGCCTTTTCTTTAAATTTAAGAACTCGAGACCACCTGTAGTGGACTTAGATTTAGAAGGTGTGTGCTGGTCCTTGCCCCCTCCTGCTTACTCGGACTTCTTTTTTTATTCCATTAAGGAAACATTTTTGTATGTTCTATAGTGTCAGCTTGACATTATTGATTTTTGAACAAACTCACTTATATTGTCCAGAATTCCAAACATGTCTCCATTAGTAATAAAATTGTAGCTAATGGAAAATACAGCTGAGGCCATTTTTCTCTGGTCTTCTTTTCTCTGGTCACTCTCTCTTTCCTATATTTATGCCAGTATTACATCTTTGCAAACACACACCCCAAATTATATGTTTAGATGTGATGCTTTCTGCTCATTGCTGTTATGGTGAAAGGTTTAGGAAAATCAGTCATTTTAGCTATGTAGAATCTTGTACTGGAAGGTTTCCCTCTATGTTTGGGAATATCCTGTACCCTTTCTATCTTTCCTGTTGTTGTTGCTGTTGTTTTTTTTTCCTGTCGTTGCTGTTTGTTTCTTTGTTTTCAGTATATAGAAATGACAGATGTGTGTAAGGCATTTGTTTCTTTTATAGGAGGAATGATTATGGATGCCAGGCTAGTTGCATGCAACATTGACAGTTGTAATATTGAAATCTTCTTGTTTATTTGTTCTTTATTAAATGTTATGGAACTGTTATGGAAATGGAATGTGCGTAGTAATGGTACTCAGTTATCACTCAAAAATATGCATGTGAGTTCCTGGAATCCTGGTTTTAAATATTATATTTAATATCTGGTTTCTTTTTGTTTTTAGATTAATGAATTCGCTACCTTACCATATTTTAAAACTATCTTCTGATTAGAAACAAAATAAATATTTTTTTTTGTAGAAATCTAGTAAAATATAGAAAGGAGTAACCCAAACAATAATAACTTAGCACTCAGATATAACCAATGCTAATATTTGGGAGTATCTGCTTCCAGTCACATAGGTGATATACGAATACTCTAAATATAGTAATATTCGGCTAACCTGGAGTTAACCAAACTTCAAAGTTTGAGAGCACAGTTCTCCTGACAGCCAAATCTACCCAAGCCTTCTGACACACACTGCAAATTCTGGGGATTCCCAAAACCACCCTCATGTTTGATAGGTAGGAGACTCACAGAACTCACTGAAAGCTGTTGTATTAATGGTGCTTTATTACAGGGAAAGGATACAGGTCAAAAATCAGACAAAGGAAGAGAGAACATACAGGCTACAGCATGGGAGAGTTTCAAATGTAAAGCTTTCATTGTCCTCAGGATGTGCTACCCTCCTGGTATAGATGTGTGCTGACCAGAGAAGCTCACCTGAGCCTCAGTGTTCAGGATTTTTATGTAGACTCTATTACACAGCATGATCGATTGAGGATTATTCATGTGGTTAATCTCAGCTGCCAGGTTGACTAATACCACTCTGACCCAAAGCCCCCACCCACTACATGATTGGTCTTTTTGCTTTGTCCAGCTCCCACACTAGTATGATTGGGTATGGCAGGCCTACCCTAATGTCTGGTCTGGCCAGCCCCCTGCCTTTGACTTAAGATGTTCCTGTCTGTTACACAGAAACCAAGGGCAAAGACTGAACCTCTCATTGGACAAAGCCAGATACCTTAGTACATAATACCTTTTTGTTAACTTAATTTCTAAGAATTATCATTTAGATGCTTTGCTTTTAGAAATTTAATTTCTATTTTTTAGTATCTTACAAAAGAAACTTGTTGTGAAAAGGCCCTTGTGAAATAATCTTTCTGCTTCTCTTTGGTCATAATAGGTAATGTATATTTTAAATAATTTTGATACACATTTTCAAATACCCTTCAGAAACATTTTCCAAATTTGAATTATTACCAGCAGCATGAGTATCCTTCTTTGTGCTTCTTTGCCAAAACTATTTTTAAAAGTTTGCTATTTCCAAAGGTAAAATATATTGTTTTGATTTTCATTTTGTTGTTGTTGTTGTTAAATTGACTCTTATTCTTGTTTACCTACAATTTATGCACATTGACTGTTTACTTGGTTTGCTTTTGGTGACTAAAAAATTCAAATTTATTAAAAAATCACTCCAAAGAAGATTTTAAAATGTGTAATAAGGTACAAAGATGTTTGCAGTCTGCATGACATGGGGTAAATATCCTTAAATATCCTTAACCTATAATGACTTCTTATAAATCAGTTTAAAAATTACAGACATCTCAAAAGTAAAATAGTTTCTGCTCCTGGATTCATTCTTAGAACCGATAGCTTAAGACTGCAGTTTTTACTGATGTGTTAACTAGTTTTTCTCTCCAATTCTATTTAAAGTGACCCAAGAAATGGAGAATATTTATAGTTTCACTTTGAAACAGAGAAGGGAAGACTGTAGTAAATAATCAAGTACTAAATAATGTGATTGCATTGATTTTGAGGAGGCATAAATCAAGTATAATTTATAATAATTTAAAAGTAATTGCTAATAAGATAAAAGTAGATCAACATCATCTAATTCTTGGATAGAAAAGAAAAAAATTTGAGTAATATAGCAAATAATAAAAAATGAAATGGGGACACATAAAAACTGTAAAATAATGTAGTAACTAAGCCAATACTAAATGGATCAGATATTCTGTTACTATTAATTAAAGAAAAATAACCTTAGCTTTGAAGGACACATATTTTACAAAATGATGAAAGTGAAAAATAAAAATGTGAGCAAAATACACAGTAAAAAGCCAAACAGAAATCAAGTGTGTTGGCGGTAGAAATGTGACAAAAACTAGAATTTAGAGCAAAAGAGCATTAACAGCAGAAGGCATAGTATATTGATTACATTTACAAGTTAAAAGGAAGATTGAGTATAATCATTATACCCTTTGATATGCCAAATTATAGGGCATCTAATATCTGGACCAAAATTCATTTGAAATTCAAGGATAAATGAACAAAACTACAATTGGAGTAAGAAGTTTTTAAAACTTGTTTTTAATCAGCTTCGATAGATGAAGGAAGAAAACAGTAAGTATATAGAGAAACTAAATAATATAAATAGCATGATTTAAAAATACATATTTTGAGCCTAAAATGGAGAATATGCATTATTTTTGAAATTATATCTTAGGGTACAAAGAGAAATTATTACATTTCTAAAAACAGATATTATACAAACCACATCCACAGACCACAATTCATTCACACTAGACTTTATTAATAACTAGATTAATGGGCAAATACAGCATCACCATCCTTGGAAATGAAACAAAATGTTATTTTCTCAAAAAGGAAATAATTATTGTAATTACACGTTAACTTTTGTCCTTTGGTTTGTGGCCAGTGATAATCAAAAGCATTTTATTATATGACTGACAAATGAGTAATTATAATTATTAGGTAGTATATTAAAGTCTGGAAATTTCAAGGTGTTGAACAAAATTGTTCTAAAATAAAAAGGGAAAAAATTAAGGAAGAATAATAAGAAATTAATAAAATAGAAAAATTTTAAAATAAAGCAAATTGATGAAAATATTGTTTCTGCAAAGAGGCCACCAGTACAGCGGATCTACACCTGATAATGATAATCAAAGAAAAAAAGGAAACAAAGTACTTATACCTGTAAGATATCTGTATATTTGCAAATATGAAATAGGAAAAGTAATAGTACCTACCTTATAGAATTGCTGTGTTAAATGATGCATGTATAAAACTTGTAGAATAGAGACTGATATATAATGACCATATAGTAAATATTAACTTAGTAGTAATAGTTTTACTATTTATTCTTAGTAGTATTAATCTCATCAGTATTATTAAAATAGTTAAAGAATAAAAAGTAAAATAAAAGTTATTTTCATCACTAATGAATTTAAAATGTGCTATTTTTTTTTTCTTGGAAAATATAAATGACCAGATTAGATTGAGAACATTTGAGTAGCTTGACAATTAAAGTGGAAAAAAATGAAAAAAAGATCTCAAAATTTAAGAAATAACCCATTAAAGATGTTGATCTCAGACATTTTTATGAGCCGGTTCTTTTTTATCTTCTTAAATTTTTAATGTTTATTGTGAAATGTAACTTTACATAAAACGTGTAGTAAAACAGATCGTCACCATGCAAACAGTCACAAAACTACCACTCTGTTGAGAATAAACCACGTGACCCTTCCTCATCACCGTGTTCTCTCTTCCCCTCAGAGGTAACCACTATACTGACCTTTATAGTAATAACTCTCTGACTTCTCCATTTTATTTTACAACCTGTATGTGCACCCCCTACACACTCTGGTTTTGCCTATTTTTGTATGTTGTGTAAATGGAATCACACAATACGTGTCAGGAATGAGGAAAGGATGCTTCCTGTGATTGCTGCTCCTTGAATAAAACTGTCAAACGAATGTTAAGACCTCTCAGGGGAAACATATAAAACTTTATTTAGAGATATCGAAGAAGACCCAAATAAATGAAGAAATGTTCCATGTTTGTGGATTGGAAGATTCAGTATTACAAAGATAACAAAGGGAGAGCTCTCAACATTTTACCATTAAGTGCAATATTTTCCTTACCATTCAGAAGACATTCTTTAAGAGGTTGAGGAATTTTTCTCCTAGTGTGCTAAAAGTTTTTTTTTTTTTTAAATACCATGAATAGATATTGAGTTTCATCAAAAACTTTCTGTATCCATTGAGATAATTCTATGATTTTTTCTCATTTATCAATATAGAAAATTCGTGTTCATAGGTTAAATCAGCTTTGTAGTTTGGGAATAAACTTGGATTTTCTCTATAGGTTGGCTTTATTAATCGTTTCTTTAGGATTTTTTCATTTATGTTTGTGGGTAAGATTTACTTGTACTTTTTCTTTCCCCTAATATTCTTGTTGAGTTTTATTAGTATAAGGTTATCCTAGTCTGTTAAAATGGGTTGAGGAGCATTTCCTTTTTATTTTTTCTCTGGAAGAATTTATGTTGAATTGGAATTTTTTATTCTTTGAACATTCTCTCATGAAGTTAATATTCTAGTTAGTGAATTTGAAAATAAATAAGTAAAAGATATGCTAAGATAGTGGCAAGTGCTAAGGAGAAAAAAGCAATGAGGAGTTATGAAATGTTTGGGTAAAATGTTGAACTTTTAGATTGGTTGGCCAGAGTCTCACTGAGAAGATGATTACCAGCACAGAGTAGGCAGAAAAGCATCCCAGGCACAGGGTGGACAAATGCAAAGGCCTTAAGGCTTGAGAAGCAGCAAAAGGTCATCAGGACTGGAGTAGAGAGAACCAGGGGGAGAGGGGATGAAGTCAGAAGTTGGAGGGAAGGCAAAGGCCAGATAATTTAGGACTGTCAGGTCATAGTAAACATGTTGGCTTTTTTCTTGAGATAGGAGGCCATTGCAGGGTTTTAAGCAAAGGAATGACTCTTATTAACCTGTTAACAGTGTCACTGTGCAGCCTTGGGATTGAGAACAGATTTCTAGGAGAGTCAGGGCAGGAGAAAGTCACTTAGTTAGGAGACAATTATGATAATCCCTACTAGAATGATGGACCAGGATAGCAGCTGTAGGGGTGGTGAAATGTGGTCCAAGTGTGAATAAATTTCATCAGAAGAGGTGATAGGAATTGTGAAATATTAGATATAGAGTGGACATAAAGACAGGAATCAAAAGTGACTTGAAAGTTTTTTCCCAGAGCAACTAGAAGGCATTAACTGAGGTGGGGAAACCATCAGGAAGAGCCCTTTCCAGAGGGAATATTGGGATCTTGGTTTTAGATATGTTTTAGATGAGGTGCATATTAGGCATCCAAGTACAGATATAAAAGAAATCATCTTAGATACTGGTCTGGAATAGGGAGAGGCCCAACCTGGAGATAAAAATGTAGGGGTCATTCCATGGCCTGGAGAAAATATTATGTTTTGAGTATACATGTAAAAAAGAAGAGGCGCAAGGACTGAACCATGAGATGTGGAAGTCAGGAGTTATCAGTGGTGCTACGTGTTCCAATTAGGTGAAGTAAATTAGGATTGAACAAGGACCATTATGTTTAGCAGCAGGTGAAGTAAATTAGGATTGAACAAGGACCATTATGTTTAGCAGCATTGGGGTCATTTGATCTCAAAATTCACAAGAATAAATACTTGAGAAAAGCCAAAGAAAATGTGAAAAATTGTGACTGAGACTTACTAGATACCAGAACATACTGTGTACACCCTCTATAATTAAATCAATGCTGAATTGATATGGGAATGGACAGAGACCACAACTGAAAACCCAGAATATTATGTGAAAATTAGCTGGACGTGGTGGCACCTGCCTGTAATCCCAGCTACTTGGGAGGCTGAGGCAGGAAAATCACTTCAACCCAGGAGGCAGAGATTGCAGTGAGCTGAGATTGTGCCACTGCACTCTAGCCTGGTGACAGAGCTAGAATTCGTCTCGAAAAAAAAAAAAAAGAAAGAAAATAAATTCTGAAATGTGAAACACTTAAATATAAGAAATAAAGTAATAACCATCATGCAGAAAAATAGGAGACTGCATATACAATGTCTGGATAAATATTATACTTCATACCCTAAAAATAGAAAAGAGCTCTTATAGATTGACAAAACAACAAACATGTTAATAGAAAAAAAATGAGTAAGAGAGGTGAACAAGCAGTTTACAGAAGAGCAAATTAATTGGCCAATAGACTTAAGAAAAATGCTTAAGTTTATTAGTAGTCAGGGAAATGAATCAATGAATATTGATTGTTGGCAGAAAAAAAGTGAAAAAAAAAAAACCTTCTATTGCTAATAGAGGTACGTGGGAAAAAGGATTGTCTTACCTTAGAGGTATGATTTTTCCCCCCATAATGTTGCTAATGTGATGGCACAAATGGTTTCCATTCAGTGAGAAACACGTTGTATTGAAAACTTTGGTTTATTTGCACTTGGAATACTATTATGTGGTATGCATTCCTTAGTAGCACTGTGGCTGTAGACACTCACATAAATTCTTGAAGCCTCATTTTCCTCATTGTGAGATGGAGATAACCAGCCTTAGCTGACTACTTTCCTCTGGGGTTCAATAACAGATCTTGTATATGCCAGGTCTTTGGAAATGATATAATGTGATTTACAGAATATTAGGATAGGCCATGAGCTTTTCAATACCAGAGTCCAAGAACAAATTACATAAACACGTATATAGAAAGAAAATCTACTAAGTGTAACTTGCAGTAAAGAAGAGCTTTGTAAAGAAGGCTTGATGTCTTAGTTGCTTTCATTATTGGGTGTCAGTTTTCTAAGCACAGAACAATGCTGTCCAGTAGAACTTACTGCAGTGATGATGTTCTGTGATCTGTATTCTTTCCAGTACGAGTCACATGTAGTCGTTGAACAGTTGGCATGTGTTAGTGCAACAGAGGAACTGATTTATCGAATTTTAATTTAACTTTCAGTTTTAAAGGCTGCATGTGGACAGTACCATATTGGACAGGAAACCTAGGCTGCACACACTTACTAAATTATAATTTGAGGCAGCTTACAACCAGATGCCAAAGAAATTACAATCAGAGGTTTGTGGAGTTTATATTTGCCAAGACTAAAATCAATATTAAAAAATTGTTGTTTGATGAACCCACAGTCTGAATAAGGAAACTATTAACAGAAGATACTCAATTTGAGGAAGGAATTTATCCAAAGACTATAGAAGTTGAACATTTAGACTTCTCAGCCAGAAGTCCAGACATGCTGGTCTAGGTGCTTTCCCAGATCAGCTTTTGCTTTCTTTGTAGATTCTTTGCTGCCCAGTGCAATATTTTTCACTCTTCCCAGGTTGTAGCCCTGACTCCTCTGTTTTCTCTGTTTTGATTCCCTACTATGAGCTTCAGTTTATTCTTCTACAAAATGGATCAAATATCTATCTTCAAGGACCTTTACTCTTCTAACATTCTAGGAACTTTAAGGAGCTAGCTTATTTTTCATGGGCTGCATCTCAGAAGTGTTGCTCGTGTGGTGATTTAGGGATCGAGATGAGAAAGGATTTTGTAGCCAAGAGTCTCATCTCCATGTCGGAATGTCTTTCAGCAGCATCAATCAGTGGGTGGCCTTTTTGAGGTCTGGGAGCCTTGGTCTGCCCTGACCTTTGCCTACTTGCTCTATATTTTTCACTTGAAGATCCCAGATTCAACTTTGCATATTTACATTTATTTTATCAACAAGCCAAACCATTTTAAGGCTAAATATTTTTTAAAAACTACTTTGCAAGCTCCTGTTGTAGCTGCTGTAGGCTTACTTTTCTTCTCATAGTTTCTACTGTGCTTTGTGTAAGATAGTTGGAAACTGTCATTATTTAATAAGAAAACAAAGAGTTTACTATTTTACAAAGAGCAAAGACATTTGATTGTTGATACATATGTTCCTGAAGTTTTACACATCTTTTCGTCTTTTTCTTTTTAGAGTCCTGTGAAGATAAATCAGATTAGCTTGGATGAAAGTGGAGAGCACATGGGCGTGTGTTCAGAGGATGGCAAGGTATGGCAAGAATGTGGTCATGCTGAGAGTTCTGCTGTGGCGCCAGCCCCAGGTGATCGGAACAGCACCTTGCTTACTATATACCTGCATTAAGACAATCTTGATTATTCTTTCTGAGTATTGAACTTGCTTCTGATTGGTCATAATTAAAATAAAATATATTTTGCACAAATGTGCCTTAGGAAAAGTAATTACAAGAATGTCAATAATGTAACTTGTATTAAGCTGATTAACAGCTGTGGCAGGGTGACGTGTCACCTTAATCATTACTACCGTGCCACTTCTACTTCAGTGACTAGTCTGCAGTTCCTGCAAGATAGTAGTTTAATGCCTTTCTGCCATAAATCCACAAAATTGGATTTTGTGGGCATGATTTCTGTGGGCCAGTGGTTTTCATTTTCACACACAAGTTATGAATGTTTCTCTTGAATTATAGAATCTTTTGATAAGCAATCATAGTTTATCAGAAGAATAAAGTGTCTTACAATGGCCACATTAAATAAATGTAAAATCAATATATGTACAGTTTTCTAAAAACCTGGTGCCTACTTCCTCGACCAAGGACATACATCATTTGTGCAGTGTATAACTAACAATTATCAGTGCTTCTTGCTGATGTTGAGCTGTGACATTTAATGGTTGTGGTGATTGATTTTCCACTTATAAGAATGTCTTTTTTGTTTTTAAGTCGATGGAAATCTTTTCTAATGTTGGTTTGCAATGATAAAATTCTAATGCACAGTATATTTAAGCTACTTTTCTAAAATAACAGTTTGAGAGAGTGCATTAAGAATCATTATAGATCTTTACATATTCCTTACTGAGTAAAGCAGATTTTCTAATCTAATTTTGTATTTTTTATGTGCCCTAAATTCAGTGGGCCATTAAGATGGGTAAATTAAAAACAGTAAAAGTTTAAAAGTGTAAAAGAGTAATATATATATCTTAGTGTGGAAGAGATATACCCATTTAATCTGTTAACAAAAAGCAACATGAAGTCTCTTGACATACAAGAATGCATTTTATAGATCTAAGCCTAATGTTGCCCAAAGAGTCTTTTGAAACAGTAATTGGAACACTAGTGCTTTTCAAAAAGCACTGTCAAATTTTCAGTACTTTCAGAAATTCTGAGCTTGTCATGATTATCAGAGAGAGATGAGGGAGGAGTTGGTTTGTGCAGAAATCGAGAAGAATTATCCACACCGCTGAAACATTTTTTGTGTTCATGTATTTGTAAAGAAAGATAATCTTCATTTTGTTTTCTTAAAGGTGAAGAATTCCTTTTGGGCTGTTATCAATTTAACTGAACTAATTTGTTCAAAGATAGTACTCATTTTTTTAAAAAACTGGAAACGAATTTTTACTAAATACTTCATCTAGGAATTCTCAGAGCTTTAAATGTTGAAGAATTATTATTTAATGCACCAAAGTGAAATATGTTAGCTACTCCATCTGGTGGATAAGATGAACCTCAGATTATCTCGTGGTACCCTTCTTGTCAAACACCTTTGGTTTCCTATTTTGGTGAAATTTATAGCTGCCATATTTTGGTGTGGAACTGTGATACATTTTGGGAAATGATTTTCCCATATTTTTATTAACATTGATAGAATTGAAAATAAATCTTTTAGTACACATACTTATATGTAAGCTACCCCCTTACCATGGGTTAGTCAGTATTGTGAAAGTTGAGAAGCTAGTATAGAATGATCTGGTAAAGTGGTTAGTGATGATAAAAACATAAAGACATTACACAAATACATTCCAGATATCTAAATCTAATGCTTCTTTAAATAGGTTTCGTGGGTATTTTTTTCTTTTCTTCAGTCTGTTAAGGATCCTTGTTAAATAATTATTTATTAGGTTATTTCAAGGGTAACCTTTGATATTTGCATTCAGTTTTCAAGTCATAATTCCATCAGTTGTTTAAAATTTACTCTATTTATTCAGCTGGTGGTCATTTTCAATCTTTTTTTGTCATGACTTTTCTACACTTGAGTTCTGCATTTTGAGACACACACATATATTGTGTGTGTGTGTGTGTGTGTTCAGTTTCAGTTCACTGGCATATGTTTCTAGAAAACTTTTAGGATAAGCACATAGAAGGTTTATTTTGGGATCGCTTGCATATGTTGCTTTCATGTGTAAACTATAATTTAGTATAAAATTCTGGGTTGGAATATTTTCTCTCAAAATTTTGGAGACGTTGTTCCCTTTTTTTCTGACATTTATTTTTGTAGACACGTCTGAAGCCAGCTTACTTTTGTTCTTTTCTAAAACCTTTACAATTTTTTTTTGGTCCTGCCTTGGAACTTGGACTAATAATAATAATTACAACAAGAACAACAACAGTAATAAATGGTTTGTGTAATTCAGTTTGCTAAGTTATGTCTAGTTCTGGTCTCTTTTCATTAATTTTGTCTGGTGCACAATCAGTCCTTTTGATCCATACACTGAAGTATTATTTTCATTTCAGAAAAGTTTACTTCAGTTATAATTTTGATGATTGCCTCAGTTGCATTTGTTTTCATTTCTTCAAAGAAACTCAATAGTATAAAGCTGAAGGCAATATTGCTTAGAGGCTAAGTGCATAGCTCTGTATTACAGCTACCTGGGCTGGCATTCCCACTCGCTGTGTGAAGTTGGGCATGTTGCTGGGCCTGGCAGTGCCTCCCTCTCCTCAGCTTGGCAGTGGGAGGCCCCTGAGGAGTGTTGTGAGGTGCAGAGTATATGGTGAGCTGTCAGTTATGTATTAATTGTTTTTATTGCTAACCATTCATTTTTAATCCATTGCAGTCTGGCCTCTTCCTGTCTCCCATTCTTGTACCTGAACTTTTCAAGGCAAGAGGGTGAACAATCAAAGCACTATTTACCCTTCTCTTCCTTTTGGCAGTACATAAGTTGTACAGAAAAGTGTTCATTCATATTGTGTGATGGCTCACACATGTACTTTGCTTTCTCATTTTTAGCTTTTTATTTCTGTGTAGTCAGGGAGAGTTTCTCTACTTGTTTATGCCCTTCGCTGATTCACTTTTCTTCCAAAGTCTGTTTTGTGTCTTACTACTTCCTGGAGTAGATTTTTATTCCATTTTGCATTTTTAATTTTTCTGAAATCTTTCCCAATTCTGTTTTCATATCAGCCTGATATATATTTAATTTTTAAAAAATTACAACTTTTTATATGCCATGGAGTGTCAGGCGGGTGTTGTCTAGTGGTTAGCAGTGGAATTATCCTGTCACTTTTTAGCTGTGTGATGTCTGCTAAGTTATTTATACCTCTTGTGCCTCAGTCCATTTCCTCCCCTGTAAAATGGGGATAATAACAGTACCTACTTATTGGGAGGATTAAATGAGTTAATATATGTAAATTACTTGGAATAGAACCTGGAACAGAAGAATCACTTATTAATTGTGAGTTATTATTGTAATCATTGTTGTCATCTTCCTGTTTTTCTGCTCCAGGTTCATAGAGGTCTGATCTTCTTATTGTGGTTGCCAAACAGTTTTCTAGTTTTTCTTTGGTTTCTGGTTAATATGATTTATTAAAACATGGTTTTTCTCCCTTTGAATCTTTGGAATGTTCTGCAGGACTTTTTTAATAGACCTTGACTATGCTTTTTGTTTGATTTGTTTATTCATTCCAGAACAGGGAGATCTCCTTCTGAACCTGGGTTAGCAAAGAGATTCAATGTCTAACTTGCCCTTGTTATTGTTTTGGGTATTTTAGAATCATGCTAGTTCAGTAACAGGGACCCTAAAATGAGCTCAGTTTCCAGTAACTAGATGAAGGCAGCTCTCTAGGGGGAACTAGAGGCTTCTGTCATCACTCTCTGGTCTCTGATAGTCAACCTGGGTGGAGAATATGAAAACCAGCAATCTTGACCACCAGAGTCCCTTTAGCTACCACTGGAGGTATGATGACAGTTCACATGTCCACCCTATTTTGATTTTTAGTGTGTTGTTTGGAAGTGGAAGTTTGAAAGAGGCTGTTACAAGGGAAGTCTAACTGGGAAGGTTGTATAGCACTCTGGCCACCTCTGTCCTAGTTTCTCTGCATCAGGGCTGTTGCCCAGTATTCTGGTTGGCAAATACATAGAGTTTCATGCTAAAGTGGAGAATGATTACATCCCTTACTGTTTCATGAGGGTAGGTTTCCTCTATTTCAGGTAATAAAACACATACTACGTACTTCTAAGGTACTCACATGGCTCTCTGGTTTGTAGCTAATGAGAAGTCCCCCAGGACTTTGCAGGAGATTGGTTCTATGGCCAATTGTTAGGAATTTTCTCTTTTTCTTCATTAGGTATTTTTGTTAGCAGATTCAGGGAAGTTGTTAGGGCTTCTACAGGAAATACCATTTTCAAAAGGGTCCTCTCTCCTGTAACCTTTAATTACGTGATTCTTATCTCGGATGAGCTCTTCCCAAAAGCGAAGGGATTCCCTTCACAGATAAGTGTGAGTTTCACTGACAAAATGGCAAAATAAATAAAGAGGGAGAGAGAGGGGAAATAAATGAGAATTGTTTTGGATTTTATTAGCATTAGTGGTATAACCTGTGACCAGTTAGTTTGGCATGTCGTAGTAGTGAAATGAACCAAAACATTGAAGGTTTTACAAAACACCCTTGTGCGGATACTGACAAAGCTTATGAGATTTGTCTTGTGAAGTTATATTTTTTGATATTGAAATAGAATATAAGAACAGTTGAGGAAAATGTTGCTCAGATAAGCATAGTAATAGAAACTGACCGGAGAGTTCTGTTCTTGATTTGCCACCTTCAGCAGTTACTCCTCCAGCCCCTGCTGTGGGTATGACAGTGATATTTTTGCTTCTGGTGAATTCTCAAGGATAGTGATGCATATCGGTGCCTGTTTACTATGAACTTGTTTGATTTTGTTCTCTTTTTGTTTATTCCTCTTTATCACTATACTATTATGCCTTCCATATGCATTTTTTATTTTTAAAGGGACATTTATCCTTGGCAATTCCTAATTTAATTTTCAGCATTACAGCTACAATCCCGGTATTTATCCATACATTTACTGATCTGTCAGTCTTTTTCTGCAGGCTTATGCATCATTTGTTTACATCTCATATACTTTTCTGCATAATAGAAATCGCTTTTTTCTAAAAATTACCTTTATCCCATCTGTAAGGCAGAAGGAAGTTTATCCATTTGAATGAATAGTTGGCTTCATTTAATTTCAATTTCTGTCATAGAGTACCCTTAATTCAAAGTCTGATATTCATGTTCTTTTCAGTTTGGCACATATTTAAGGCTTTTGAATGTTTTTTATTTTTGTTCTATTCTACTCTTCTTACACTTTATGTAAAAAGATATCTTTCTTTTTTGCAAGTTTCAGTTTATCCTATATAAAGGTAACATGTAGAAGAATAGGATTTAGAATGCCTGGGTTCTGGTTCTAACTCTTCTGCTTATGATTTTTATGACCTTAGGCAAGTTATTTTTCTACAGAATCATCTGTTCAACAGGCATAATGATGTTTGCTCTCAGACCTAGCATTTTTGCTATGAGGACCAAATGAGGAACAGCAGAACATTGCCAATTGTGCAGAACTTCAAAAATATCATTTCACCTCACCAGAAAGTTTGATTTTGTTTGTTTGGGGTGGGATTTGGCCATTAGTTTCCAGGGATTTTAACTGTACAAGTGTGTTTGAGAACCACTGAGGTAAAGCATGTTGAAGCATTTAGGGATGTCAGTTAGTAGCAGTAGTGTGAGATTTCACACAAGACCATGCAGTACATGACCTTATTGTACTGAAAAGAAATAGATTATGTTAGGAGAAGTTCAGCGTGCTAGTTGAGCAGGTGTTCATACTGAGGTAGCTTCACCAAGGTGGCCACTTGTTGATTCGCTCCGTTAAGATTCACATGATTCAGGAGCCTTCTTCCTTTCACCTAGTTTTCTTAGATTTGTTGGGGTCCATCAAGTTAAACTTCCCCAAGTAAAGTGAAACCCTGAATGCAGTGCTTTCCTTTTCTGCTTCTTAGCCATTATTTTATAAGATGTTTGTTATATTATCCTATGCCTATATATTTCCATAAAAGTAATGACTTTATAGCCTCTGAACAATGAGAAGCCAGATGATGGGGGGCATATGTGTATTTGCCATGTCAAAAATACATTTCAAGGCTGGCCTCAGGAAAAATGAAATTCCCTCTGTTTTACATTTTATTATCGCTTGTTTGTGGGACCCGAATAACAAACTTGGCACAAGTATATGAAAACAGTAGTTACAATATGAGTGGATGGTCCCAGAAACTTTAATTTTAATGCATGAATCCATCTCCCAAAATTATAACATAAGTGAATTTCCTGCTTGGGACTTGAAAGAATGAACCACTCAGAACTTACCAAGATTAAAATAAGAAGAAATTGAAAGTTTGAATAGCCCTATATTTATTTTTCAAATAGAATTTATAATTGGAAACCTTTTCACAAAGAAACTATCTTAGTCCATTTGTGTTGCCATAACAAAATACCTTAGACTGGGTAGTTTATAAACAACAGAAATTTATTTCTCACAGTTCTGGAGGCTGGGAAGTCTAATTTCAAGGTGCCAGCATTTGGCATCTGGTGAGGGCTGCTCTCCTTGCTTCCAAGATGGCGCCTTATTGTAACTTCACATGGCAGAAGGGATGAATGATGTGTCCTTGTGTGAGAGAAGGCAGAAGAGCAAAAGGGCTAGCTAGTTACCTCAAGCTCTAGCTAGTTACCTCAAGCTTTCTTATAAGGGCACTAATCTCACCTATGAGGGCTCCACCTTCATAACTTAATCATCTACTAAAGGCCCTACTTCTTAATACCATCGCCTTGGAGGTTAGGTTTCAACACAATGAATTTGGGGAGAACACATACATTCAGACCATAGCAAAGCCATAAGACCTAGATGGCACCACCAATAAATTCCCACGAAAGTTATAGAAGAATAATACCACTATACTAGAGACTAGAAAGAGAGTGTGAACATATTCATATGTTGGGAAATAGTTCTCATTGACTGTAGTACTATTTGTTAGCTCCAAGCTAACAAATAGATCTCATGGAATTCTCATGCTGAGAGTATAAATAACCATCACTTTGGAGGTTAGGTTTCAACGTAATGAATTTAGGGGAACACAAACATTCAAACATTCTCATGGTGAGAGTGTAATTAATTTGAAACCACTTTGTGAAATGGTTTGCCTATTAAATGTGAACATGCACATAAATTATGACTCAACAATTCCATTCTGTTATACACCCTTCATAAATATGTGTATAAGTGCACCAAAAGATTTGCAAAGTGTGTTCTTAGCAGCATTATTCGTGATAGCCACAATCTGGAAACAACCTAAGTGGTCATCAGTGGAAGATGGATGTGTGAATTTTGATGTATTCATACATTGAAATAATACACAGCAGTGGCAAAGAACCAACCTCCACTATATGCAACAGTGTGGCTAAATCTCACAAAGAAAATGTTAAATAATGAATGAAATAAATCAGTGAAATAGAATATATTCCTTACTTATAAAATTCTAACACCAGCACAACTTATCCCTGGCAATAGCTTTGAGGGTAGTGATTAGTTGGAGGGTGTTATTTACTGGAAAGGGAAACAAAGGAGCTTATTGGCTTCTATTTATTGATCAGAATGATGGTTACAGGGATATGTGTGTGTCGTAAAAATTTGTCAAACTATGAATTTATGATTTGTATTCTTTATAGCATGTGTTTTATATTTCAGTTTTGTTTTTGTTTTGTTGTTGTTAAGTAAAGCACTCAGAAAATATACTAAGTATGAATAAAGTAGCCTGGAACAACTTTAAGGGAGACACTGATAAGCAGGAACTTAAATCTATTTCTGTGTTCTCAGTAGATTCAGCATAAGGTTGTGAGTTAAGTGTGGTTCACCTAATCTCTTACCATATTGATCTACGTGGTTGGTTTATTTTATATATAAGACAAAGACTTAAAAAAAAAAAAGCTTCCCTTTCCTTTAGGGGATGAAAAAATAGTTCCTTTAGGGATAGCTTATGGAAGTTTATAAAAGAATATTAATAACTTGTTCAAATCTGTTTCATTTTTTTAATGGCATGCATTTAATACAATTTATGGTGATTGAAGGGAACTCTATCCGTGGAATGCTTACAAAAGCTTAATTGCAGCAAAGTACCCTCACCCTGATGGGATTTTCTTTTTTCTTTTTTCTTTTTTTTTTTTGAGATGGAGTCTCGCTCTGTCACCCAGACTGGAGTGCAGTGGCGCGGTCTCGGCTCACTGCAACCTCCGCCTCCCAGGTTCAAGCAATTCTCCTGTCTCAGCTTCCTGAGTAGCTGGGACTACAGATGCACACCACCATGCCTGGCTACTTTTCATATTTTTATTAGAGATGGGGTTTCACCATATTGGTCAGGCTGGTCTTGGAACTCCTGACCTTAGGTGATCCACCTACCTTGGCCTCCCAAAGTGCTGGGATTACAGGCATGAGCCACCGTGCCTGGCTGATGGGATTGTTTTCATTAGATATTTACTAGAGGTCATAGGGCCTTAGAATTATTAAATGTTCTACTTTTCTTATTGATAGTATGTGTTCGTACTGACTCAGTAACCTTCTCTGTTGCTGTCATGGTGAACTGATACAATCCATTTGCTTTGTAGGTGCAGGTATTTGGACTGTATTCTGGAGAAGAATTTCATGAGACTTTTGACTGTCCCATTAAAGTAAGTATTCAGCAAGTTTTACTTTTTCTAAGGGTTTTCTCAAGTAAGGCGATATGGATTACAGTAATTTGAACATTACCACTTCTGTATTAATTTTGTCAGTAAGTGTCTGTTCAACACTTCAGATATACTGGATACTATTTAGACGCTATGAAAGAAGACAGAATGTGTATTTTGTTATTGTGATCTCAGTCTGTCTTCAGGGGTATTTTATTATAGTGAGTGAGATCACACACACACACACACACACACACACACACACACGGTCTGTGATAAAAGACTCAAAGAGGTAGAAATAATATTAAGCATTCCAAATCTGAAAGGAATCACTTTTAGCTGTTCTTGTCAGTGATGGCTTCATTGGTGGAGTGATATTTAACTTGGCTTTAATAAATGGAGAGGGACTGATGGGAGAAACTGGTTTTCCATGTGGAAGAACGACATAATAGAAATGGAGAGGCTAGAAAGTTCAACTTGTGTTCAGGAAATAGCAAGTGGTCCATTTTATTTGGTACATAAAAGACTGATTTGACAAGAGAATGTGGAGGAAGATTGGGCTGGCTTTACATTCAGGCTAAAGAATTTGGATTCCATTTGGTAGATAAGGAGAAATTACTGAATATTTAAGAACAAAGTAAATAAACTGAGCTAAGCTTTAAGAAAATTAATACGGTGACTGTACACAGTATTGATTGAAGGACAGATAAGAATCAGGAGGACTAGTTTTAGATAAAAAATATGGTAGTTGAAGTGTCTATTATAGTTGTTGAAGGAAGAGGTCATTTATTTTTTTCACTTGTTTATTCAAACATTTATTGACCAGCAGGTAAAGGAGAGATAGGGTCTGATGTATGTTTTAAAAAGTTGAATTTGCCGAAGTGGAGGGTGATATAAACAGGAGAGTGACTGGGGACAAGAGACAATTTAGAAGCCTAATATAATAATCTAGGCAGGGCATTACATGATCTCAATGAAAAGAGTGATAGTGAGTGTTCAAGATGGAGTGGATGAAATTTATTTGGAAAGCCTGTGCTAAATAGACTTAGGGAGCCTAGTGATGGCTTGGATGAGGGTGATGAAAGATGGAAGAGCTCACTGTCAGTTCAGGTTCTCACTTTGGGATGGGGTGTTGAATGCCATCAGTTGCAGTAGGGTATGTTTGAGTAAGGACATGGCTAGTTTGGTCTTGAGTTTAGGTAAGTGTAGTACATCAGGTGGGGATGTTACAGAGGTTTTGGAAACATGAATGTGGGCCTCAGTATGGAGATTGGCCCTTAAACACAAGCGTGATAACCGTAGTTGAATAAGGTGAAGCTATTTTAAAAGATATTACCCAATTTCGAGCTGTAGAGTGAGAAGAGAAGACTGATGGTGACATTTTGGAACACTCTAACTTGAAGACTCAGGCTGTGGAAGAAAAAACAGCAAAGGAGTCTAAGAAGAAGCAGTTAGAGGGACTGGAATGAATCCCGAATAATGGTGTCAGAAAAGCCAGGGGAGAGAGGGTTTCTACGAGGAGGAAGTGGTCAGCAGTATCAAATGCAGTGTGGAAATTAAATAGCAGGAAGGACTCAAACAAGGACGTTCTACGTGGTAATTATGAAGTTACTGGTGATCTTGCTAAGGACTCTTTTCAGAGCAGGAGGGTCACTATACATGAAGGAGTAAACTGGAGGTGAGGGAGTAGAAACAGCCAGTAGAGACTCTTCTTTCAAGAAATTTGGTAATAAAGAAGAGACATCATCTGGTAGAGAGAGGGGCCATGTCCTGGGAATATTTCTGCCAATCATGTTTTGGTTCATGGCAAAAACCAGTAAGGAGGAAAAGATTAAAAATAAAAGAGAATGCTTCTTGGAGCAGCACTAAGCAATGAGATCAACAGCTTAGGTAGAGAAGATAATCTTGGAAAAGAGTCCTAGACCCTCTGCCTGTGAAACAGGCATGAAGGAAGTGGACTGAGCCCAACTATTGCAAGTTAGGCAGTGAAGGAGGAGCACTTGTGGGCAATGATCCCAATGGCTTTATTTTCTTACATCTGAAAGGAAAGAAAAGGATAACATAATGTGATTGAGGAGCAGAGATATTTAGAATCAGTCACAGATCTACAGTTATGCATTACGAGAGAGCTAGGGGGAGATTTTAAGAATGTGAAACAATAGAATGTATGAATCCTTCAGTATTGGTATTGAGGATGGATTAGGAAGGTATTGAAGGGAAGAAGGGCTAACCTGGGAGGGAGGAGTGGTTAGAGCAATGAAGGGTCATATGCTAAGCCTTAAACATGACACTGTAGGAAGAGGAATCTATTCCATTGTAGGAAGGAAATATATCAATTAATACAAGTATAAAATATGTTTAATTGAAGGTTTATAGAAGTATAATTGTGTGGGATTTTGTGTGTGTGTTTACCTAAAAAAATATTCTCTATGTTAAATTAGAAAAACATAAAATTAGTTAAGTTGGTGATTTCATGAGTGGTTTGGGGATAAAGAGAGAAGGAGGTGGAGTCTATGCGAGCTTACAGCCACAACAGATGAGCCCCAAAGATGGAGATGTACTGAGTGGAGCCACGAGGGCTTTTGTTTTCACCCTCTCTCCAAGATGTTAATGATGTTATAAATCATAAAGCCCTTGCAAATGAAGGAAACAGTAACAAAGGTGGTGGAGCAACCTTAAGAGAAACCTGGGTAGCAAGGGGCTGGGGAAAGATTGGATGAGTGGGAAGCAGATGAGAACCACAGGAACAGGTTGTATGTAAAAAGGTAAGTTCTGAACGGTTAGCTCTTTGGGCCTGTAGCTCTGTTATCTCTCCATTGATGGGGTCTTGGTGTAAGTGGGCTAAATATCTGGGAGGCTACATTGCTACTTGGTGCCGTCTGTCACTGGGAGGCATCTTGGACAATGAGTTAGTTGGCTTCTTTGTTTTTTTGTTTGTTTGTTTTGTTTTCTGTAAATTGTATACAGTTAGAAATAGTTGTGACATCTTGCTGCCTTGACCGACCTCCCTTGCTGCCTCTATACAGGGGACATCCACTCATAGGGGTCCTCAGCCAGAAACTAGAACTGACTTATCCTACTCTTTGAGCTTTGACCTGGCTTCAGAGAAGAAATCTTTTCACACAAGAAGAAAACTCAGATGTCATCAGTTGTTGTAAAATATTATTTGAATATATTACTTCCTACCAAAGTTTCAGGATAATTTTTAGATCATGCTGCTTGAACTGTATTAGGGGTTTTCGTTCTGTGCTGTAGCCATGACTCCTAAACCAGAGTTGGGTCCTGTTTCTCTTGTAGATTATTGCTGTGCACCCACATTTCGTGAGATCCAGTTGCAAGCAGTTTGTGACCGGAGGGAAGAAGGTTAGTGCTGTGTGTCTCTACCTTGGTATGTAGCCTTGAGGGGTGTTGTATGTTTTCTCTATAATTTATCCTTAATTTAATGTCTGGCTATTCATTAGGAGAAATTCGAGAAAGACAGTTGTAATGAAATCTGATGATCATCATCTCTTGGGGGAGTTGTGGTTTCACTGTTTCTCACTACATTGCTTTTTTTGTTGAGATGGAGTCTCGCTCTGTCGCCCAGGATGGAGTGCAGTGGCGGGATCTTGGCTCACTGCAGCCTCTGCCTCCCAGGTTCAAGTGATTCTCCTGCGTCAGCCTCATGAGTAGCTGGGATTACGGACACCCGCTGTCATGCCTGGATAATTTTTGTAGTTTTAGTAGAGATGGGGTTTCGCCATGTCCCTACTAAAGACATGGCCGGGCTGGTCTCGAACTCCTGACCTCAGGTGATCTGCTCTCCTCGGCCTCCCAAAGCGCTGGAATTACAGGTGTGAGCCGCTGCGCCCAGCCTCTCGCTACATTTCTTTGAAGTAGATATAGGACAAGAAAATAAGAGAGCTGTTACATCTAGAGCTTTGAAACATTGCCCCTTCCATTTAAAAATAACAAAAGCACACTTAAACTACCGATTTTTTTTTTTCCTATTTTTTTTTTCCCTTGTAGAAAATCTCTTGAGGGCCTTGATAAACTTTTAGAACAGTTATGGCTACTCTTCACTGACATGTTCATGGCACATTTTATTATCTCAGTGCTATTTTAAAAATAAGAGATTGGGCTGGGCATAATGGTGGTTCACTTCTATGATTCCAACACTTTGGGAGGGCAAGGTGGGAGAATCACTTGAGGCTGGGAGTTTGGAACCAGCCTGGGCAACAGAGTGAGACCCTGACTCTACAAAAAAATTAAGAAATTAGCTGCATGTGGTGGTGTGCCTCTAGTCCTAGCTATTCAAAAGGCTGAGGTGGGAGGATCACTTGAACGTAGGAGTTTGAGGCTGCAGTGAGCTATAATTGTGCCATTGCACTCCAGCCTGTATGAAAGAGGGAGACCCTGTCTCTTAAAAAATGTAAAGAGAAATAAGAGAGAAAAACTTTCATATATTAACATTTTTCTGTTTATAGATATAGTAAATTCTCAAAGAATTGGTCTGCTTATAGAATAAGTTAAATTAGGGTTTTTTTCTTGTTTTTATTACCTAGAGATCTTTTAAAGACTATTTTTATAATAAATGCTATCACTATACTGGAATTCCGAATATTATTTACTGTTTGGTTTGGAGCCAGTGAAAAGGAAGTAGTCTGTAGCTATTTCTGTAATAGTAGAGAGGTATGGAGTAGCTGCTTTGAGACCCAGCTACTAAATGCTTTTAAATGTTTTATACTTATCTGTCATTTTCCCTTGGTTCAGTAGTTAATAGAGTGATAGGGCAGGAAAACCTTCTGGTCTTTCCATGACTTGTCGTAATGAGTGGCAGGTTGGTAGATCCTGATTCTATTCCATGACATAAGGCCAAGATCACGCCGGCTCTGATTTCTGCTAGAGAGCCCCTCCGTCCCGCATCTCACAGTCCATTGTTATTCTTAGGCTGTAGTCGCATTCACCTTATGTAAAAATGTCCAGGGGACTAAGTAGTGGGAATTACAGACCTAATCTCACATTCCCTAGCTTAGATCTGCAGCTGATCCACTCCTGAAAAAATAACTACCTTACTTGTCTTTGTCTTTGTCAGCCTCAGGAAAGAGTAGCATTAACATTCCTCTCGTATTTCTTAAATAACACTTTTTGGGTTAAGAAATTTTGTGTGTGATTGTGTTAGGGTTCTCTAGAGGGACAGAATTAATAGGATATATATATATATATATATAAATAGTTTATTAGGGAGTATTAACTCACAAGATCACAAGGTAAGGTCCCACAATAGGCCGTCTCTAAGAGGAGCAAGGAAGCCAGTCCGAGTCCCAAGCTGAAGAACTTGGAGTCTGATGTTCAAGGGCAGGAAGCATCCAGCATGGGAGAAAGATGTAGGCTGGGAGGCTAAGCCAGTCTAGTCTTTTCACATTCTTCTGCCTGCTTTTATTCTGGCCATCGTGGCCAGATTAGCTGATTAGGTTAGATTGTGCCCATGCAGATTGAGGGTAGGTCTGCCTCTCCCAGTCCACCAACTCAAATGTTAATCTCCTTTGGGCAACACCCTTAGACACACCCAGGAGCAATACTTTGCTTCCTTCAATCCAATCAAGTTGATACCATCACAGTGGTATAGCATAAGTTCACAAGGCTGAAATTTAAACCCAGGTGTTCTTAGGACTGAAGATCTGGAGGAGAGATTTTGCTTTGTTGGTTTGTTTTTTTTTTTTTTTTTTTTTTTTTTTTTGAGACAGAGTTTCGCTCCGTCGTCCAGGCTACAGTGCGGTGGCGCGATCTTGGCTCACTGCAAGCTCCGCCTACCAGGTTCACACCATTCTCCTGCCTCAGCCTCCCGAGTAGCTGGGACTACAGGCTCCCGCTACCATGTGCGGCTAATTTTTTGTATTTTTAGTAGAGACGAGGTTTCACTGTGTTAGCCAGGATGGTCTCGATCTCCTGACCTCGTGATCCACCCGCCTCGGCCTCCCAAAGTGCTGGGATTACAGGCGTGAGCCACCGTGCCCAGCCTGTGTTCTTTAATAATCAATGTATTCGTGAAGTTTAATAATTGCTTTTCTGCTGCAAGGGATACCTGTAGTCTCATGCAGTTTGCCATATTAATTCTGCTGCATGAATGTCTTGTCTCCCTGTAGGATGTCTGGGTGAACTGTGTCAGTAACATATTCTTCATCCTTTTACTTAGCATATGATATCATTTGCAGACATCCATAGAAAGGACAGTGTGCATGCAGCAGTCTGGGTCAGAGTCCATTGAATAGATCCGTGAGCAGTGTAGGAACAGCAGAGTAATCTAGCATCTAATTATTGGTGAGGTAACATGGGAAGAGCTTGGAATTTATAGAAAGTTGGACATTGTGATAAGCAATAAAATAAGTAGAATTCAAAAAGTGCTGAACAGGCAGAACATCAGGGGTTTGGTTTGTCTCTTTGGTTGTCACTGACTACTTGACAAGCTGTTCTATATTCAGTCTTCTGTGAGAGTAATTTTTTTTTTCCTATTCAGTTCTCCAAAAATGCATCTGTTGACATCTCTTTCCAAGCACACACAAAAATGTTTATGTGTATATAAAATGAGAGTAAAATAAAAACAGTTAAGGTCATCTGGTGAAAAATTGAATTAAAATTGATTTTGTTATTAACTTACACATTTGGGACTAAAATAATTTAAAAGGAAAAACACACTGAAGAGCTTCGTATATTGTATATAAGGCTTAGTATATGGGGCATGAGAAAAGCACATGTATGATATTTTAAAGTGAGGAATCCCGTGATTACCCATGTCAGTGTATGTAATTGGTATTAAGTCATCTATTTTTGAGATATTTTAAAATAGCTTTATTGGTACATAATTTGCATACCATGAGGTTCACCAGATGACAGTGTGCTGTTTAATGGTTTTAAATATATTTACAGTGCTTTGCAACCATCAACATAATCTAACTTTAGAACACTTTCATCACCCCAAAAAGAAACCTCGTACCCATTAGCAGTCATTCCCCATCTTCCTTCCTCCCCTCCTCTCATCCATAGGCAACCACTAATCTATTTTCTTTCTCTATGAGTTTTCCTATTCTGGTTATTTCATGTAAATGGAATCGTGTAATATATGGCCTTTTTGTCTAGTTTCTTTCCTTATTTTTCTAGGCACATCAATGTTGTGGCATGTATTCGTATTTCATTCCTTTTTATGTCCAAATAATATTTCATTGTATAGATCTATGATGTTTTATTCATCCGTGTATCACTTGATTGACATTTGGATTGTTTCTACTTTTTGGCTATTATGAATAATGCTGCTATGAACATTTTTGTACGGCTTTTTGTGGCTATGTGTTTTCATTTCTCTTGAGTATGGAATTGTTGAATCATATGGTAACTCTATGTTGGACATTTTGAAGAGTTGCCAAACTGTTTCCCAAAGTGATTGTTCCATTTTACATTCTCATCAGAAATATATGAGGGTTTTAATTGTCTACATTCCACCAATGTTCATTCTATTTTCTCTTTTTGATTATAATCACTCTGGTGTGTGTTAGTAATACCTCATTGTGGTTTTGACTTGCATCTAATGACTGATGATGTTGACCATCTTTTCCTGTGCTTATTGGCCATTTGCATATCTTCCTTGGAAAAATGTTTATTCAGATTCTTCGCTCATTTTTTAATTGGTTTTTTTTAATTATTATTATAGAGTTGTAAACTTTAAAAAATAAATTCTTGGCAGATATTCCTTATTAGATACATGATTCGCAAATATTTTTTCCCAGCCTACGAGTTGTTGATGGTATCCTTTGAGGCACAGAAGTTTGTAACTTTAATAAAGTCACATTTATCTTAATTTTTTTTGATACTTGTGCTATTGGTGTTGTATCTAAGAGATCATTTTCTGTTGCCTATTCCAAGGTCATGAAGATTAATGCCTGTTTCTTTTAAGACTTTTGTATTTTTTACTCTTAAATTAGGTGTATAACATATTTTGAGTTCATTGTTGTGTATGATGTGAGACAGGAGTCCAAATGTATTCTTTTGCATGTGAATATCCAGTTGACCCAGCATCATTGTTGCAAAGACTATTCCTTTCCCATTGTCTTGGGCCCTTTGTGGAAAATTGGTTAACCATAAATGTTAGGGTTTATTTCTGGACTCTGAATTTTACCAGTCTATATAGCTATCTTTATGCCAGTGTCCCTTTTAGGTTTCAAAGCCACTAATTTTTCTGTAATTAGTTATGGGATGATAGCTGAACTACAGATGCTCCTCAGTTTACAGTTGGGGTTGTCCCAATAAACCTATTGTAAGTTGAAAATATCATTAAGTCAAAAATGCATTTAATATACCTAACCTACTGAACATCACATCTTAGCCTGGCCTACCTTAATTGTAGTCAGAACACTACAGTTAGGCAAAATCATTTAGCACAAAGCCTATTTTATAATAAAGTATTGAATATATAATGTAATTTATTGAAAGCTGAAAGTGAAAAATGAGTCATTGTATGGGTACCATCATAAAGTTGAAAAATCGTTAAGTCAAATAATCGTAAGTCAAAGACTATGTACTCTTAAAACTTTGGTTTGGGGTTCTTTCCCTTTAAAAAGCCATTTTATATATCATCATTCTTTAAGGAAAATCTGTTTTTATTCCCAGTACGATTAAAGCACCCTAAGGTAATACAAACAAGTTATTTCCACTTACTAAAGAAGATATGTATATGAGATCTGTCTATCTATCTGTCTAGATGGAGGGGTGTGTGTGTGTGTATGACAAAACAAGTCTTTTAAAAGTGTGATAATAGTTTATGATTTAGAATAATTTATTTAAAAAGCCATTATAATTTATTTTACTTATATTAAAGGCTTTAGAAACACGTAACTGTGTCCACAAATTAATGACTTGTAACATACAAACTTTGATTTATTTGGATCCATTAAATTTTACCATGTAAATATGTATTTAGTAAGTAGTAAAAAGTACCATTTACTTGATAAATTATAATGATCTGTTTGCATATGGTTAAGTGGAGATTTTTAAAACATGTATCATCCTGGTGTGATTTGCAGAAATCTCCAGAGAATTTCCTTTTTCTACATGTTGTGTGGTATATACTCGTAAAGATTACTGATGCTACATGCTTTTGACATTAGTGTGTTTTGTTTTGAAATAGATTTATTTAGTTGAGGTATGTTAGGATGTGTTTTTCTAATTTCATTAAGAAATATATCTTTGATGTTAAAAACTAAAGGCATGTAGAAGGTGACATTAAGAAAGGAGGACTATTGTGAAATGATCACTTTCATTTTGAAAGTGTTCGCAAATTTTTAGGAGGAGCTGCTCTTTTTGTAACTGAGTTTTAGAGGTTTATATCTTTGACAAATGAGATAAACAACTACATTGGCTCAGTAGCTACTCAAATCCTTTCAGCTGCAATTTTAAACTAGCAGCATAAACTAGGCAGAACAATTTTGAAAAGCCCAACATTTAGCAAATGGTTATAACCTTGCAATAATCATATGTCATAGATACCAAGATCCCTCCTCTGTTGAGAACAGGTGGCAGATCACATCGAGGGAAAAGAGAATAAAGACATATATCAGATAACTGGAGGTTATGACTTTCTGCCTTTAAGAAATAATTTAATCTTCAAAAAATTGGAGCAAAGACTAGCCAAATGAAGGTGTAATGTGGAATAAAGACATTCTTAACCCTTAAGAACACTGATCTCTAGACTGACAGCCAAATAAATCCTTGGAATTATATGCCACCTTCTACAAACAATGGGTTAAAGTGGCACAGAGACTAGAAGAACTAAGTAGAAAAGTAGAGGACCACTATGAGATATTCATGAAGTCATAAGAAAATTTGAGGGAGATGTCTATTAATATTTAATAGTTGTTTAATCTTATTACAATTTTTGATTCCTATAAAAATTATTAAAGTAATTAGAACATACTTTTCAAAATAGTACTGCAGAACATAGCAATGTAGCAGAAGAAAACCTGAAACTGTAGTTTGACAGATATTTCCTTTTTAAAGTTCTCCTCCTTAGGTGTTTAGAGGTAGCTCCTTATCCACCAGGGACTAGGACTAGGAGGCTATAGTTCTGTCTGGCATAAACTTTTATTTTAGGTTTTCAAGGTATCTTCTTAGTAGTTGAATGCAGTAGCTGGATTTATGGACTCCAGTGCTTGACACATGAGCATAAAAAGCTTATTCCAAATTCTGTTTTCTTTCCATCTTGAAAAAAGAAAGAAAAGAGAAAGCACATGTCTTAAAAGTGCCATTGGAGAGAGTTTTCAAATATGTGAACCAATGAATTTTTTTTGTAAGTGTAACCTTCTTGTGTAGCAAGAATTCTAATACAGGAGCATGGCAAATGAAGTTTCTATTTTAGAAATAAATCTGCCAAGTGAATCTTGTCTGGATTTTTTTTTTTTTTTAATTGTCCAGCTTTCCCTCTCAGCAGGTAAACTTTAGCTTCATAGGACCTTTACCTTTGAACTCTGAAATACACTTTATAATAACTGGTTCTACTACTTTGACAAGTCATTAAATTGTCGTGATGCCGTTTGCAGTGGAGTTCACTTTTAGAAATGAGATAGTCAGCTGTTTGGCGTTATGGTGGGATAGAATGAGGGGACCTGGCCGCAGGGACAAGTTGCTTTGTAAGCTGGAAAATGTCAGTCAGCAAACAAGGAAAGGACCAGAGTAAATGAAATGAGGAAAATTTGAAATGGCAAATTTTACCTGAAGGACAGAGATGGTAGTGTCAACCAGCTTCTGTAAGCTTCCAGCAGTGATCTGCAAATAATAAATTGGATTTTGAATCCTTTTTCAAAGAGGAGTCAATACGGGAAGCTTTTTATGAAACTGTAAATATTTAAAAAATTATTATTAAGATTATTTTTAAATTTTATTTCTTTTGCCCTTGTTATCAACATTATTTTTATCTTTTTCTAGCTTAATTGAGGTATAATTGACAAATTAAAATTTCATATATATATATATATAGTGTGTGTGTGTATTTTTAGTAGAGACTGGGTTTCACTATGTTGGCCAGTCTGGTCTCGAACTCCTGACCTTGTGATCCGCCTGCCTTGGCCTCCCAAAGTGCTAGGTTTACAGGCGTGAGCCACCACGCCCAACCAAATTATAGATATTTAAGTTACAATGATAATTTGATATATACCAAATGTATTTAGTATTTGTTGTGAAATGATTGCCATATTCAAGCTAATTAACATTATCAGTTGCCTCACATAGTTACCATTTTTTTGTGTGATGAGAATACTTACAATCCATTAGTAAATTTTAAGTATTTAATATAGCATTATTGAATATAGTAACCATCGTGTACATTAGATCCCCAGAATTTATTCATGTTAGAACTGAAAGTCTGTGCCCTTTTGGCCAACATCTCCACATAGCTCCCAGTCCCCTGGCTACAAATCTTTTTAGAATCTGGATAATCTGGTGAGCCTTTTCTTACCACTGCCATCCCTAAACATGAAGTGTAGGGGTGCTTCCTAATGTGTTTGTTCATCTTTGGGTCAGATTGGACCTGGGGTTTTGATGGCTAGAAGGGTTTTGACATTAGCAGTTCCTCTCTGTCTCCTGTCCAGTGTTTGGATCTCTAGGATAATATTTCTGCAAGTTGTCAGATGCTTGATTGTAGCCTTCTACCTGAAACTTCCTTCCACATTACTTACCATTGTAGTTTTCAAGTGAATCGTCTGAACATTTTTAAGAATTAAAATTAAGGCTTCCTAATTAATTCACAATTACACCACAGGCAGCCACCAATCTAATGGTTGCATGTTGAGGCATTGTAAATACATACCTTTATTTCTTCTAGGTACTGTGTTGTAAGTTGTAGTTCCATTCCTAGAAATTTATTTCATGCTGTCATCAGTGTACCAAAATTGATTAAAAACCATTGATTAATAGGAAGTAAAACACAAATGTAACCTTCACAAGCATTTTTTTAGGTATTAAAAATGAAGCAATAAAACAGCTCTATTAAAGTATTTTTTGGTGAGTTTTCCTATGTATGCTAAGCTATCTGAGGCTAAAAATAGAAATATAACACTTAAAAATCGTTTTCAGTCTGAAAAACAGATGTTCTTCATTGCTGATTGCTTTTCTGATGTCAATATGTAGGACTCCTAGAGTATTTGAATGGTATCTACAGTGGTCGGGGTGGGAGAGTTGGGTCCATAGCAACTTCATTTTCCTTTATGATTCCCATTGTCTTATATTCATCAAATGCCTGTTAAAAATATACTTTTTTCTTTAATGAGTTCAGCTAACTTTTTCATATAATATTTCTGTACTGATTGTAGCTTTCCCCTGAACTCGGATGTTAAAACTACCATCTCTCTTCCTGGAGTAGTCAAACCATCTTTTGCTCCTTGCTGATAATACCTTCTTTTGCGTATGGAGAGTCCTGTGCATATTCTTAAGTATTTTGGGGAATGACCGCAAGTGTCATTGCCAGTTCAGAGATGTTCATTAGATTTTCTTGTGGGATTTAACCTCAGCTGATTCTTTAACACTAAGAGTTTCTCTTTCTCTCTTTTGCTTTAAGATAAGGCTGTATAAAGCAAGGGGTCACAACTGCAGTCATTGTTAGTTGGTGTCACGGTGCAAACTAAATCAGTCATTTCCTAGGAGTATTTGGTTTGAATCTGCTTCCTGAATACAACTTTGTGTCGTGCTTCATGTTAGGTGCCGTGTGTACACAGGATCTTGATTTCAGAAATGGTGGTAGGCTTCCAAAAGCATACAGGTAAGATGGTGTAGGTAGAATATAGTTAATAAGACCATTAGTCAGAAAAGTGGTTTGATAGGAAATGAGTGTGTTTATATGTTCACATACAACACTATGGGGTAAATTTATAATCCTTTATTTGTCTTTAAGCCTTTTGGATCCCCCTCAGCCTGTACGGTTGTTTGTTTTCCTTTTAATTTTGTAACTCAATTTCAGCCAATTTTCTTGATATTTGTAACAGTGAAAATTGGTGCAAGCTAACTGTCTAAAAATAGTGAATTAGCTGTGTCAGTGTCCTGCGGCCAAAGATCACCAGGAGCACCCCATATGGTTTTAGGAAGATGTTAGAAGAATTGTAGGATTTAGGCTGGTATGAGGTGATTTCGGGGAGGTTTAAGGCATCAGGGCTTTGCTCTAGATTGGATGCTGTCGTGCAGTATGAGTAATTCTACAGCTGGGCATTTTAATAAATCTTATCTAGAAGGAGAAAAGGCTAAGCCAAAGCCAAAGTCATAACTGGTAAAGAAGCAGCAGTCTGTCATTTTAGCCAAAGTGGAAGGTGTTTGGTCATTGCCACGACTTGGAAAATGTTCATGTCTGGTTTGCGTTCAGACGTGATTATGGAGTGGTCTTGCTTCTGTCCTGGGCCTTCACGGTCATGGAGTGGCCTCGGCTGATACTGGTTTTCTGTGAAATTGTTTATATTCATAAGGAGAACATCAGGGCCCTGCTGTGGGTGCCAGGCTAGCTTCTGGATGTCAGCTTTTCTCTTTCTCAGTTGGAATAAATAAAATTCTCAACATTTGATAGATTGCTTCTGTTGAGATTCTTTTCTAAAATATATGTATGGTTCGATTATCCTTTTTTGTAGAAATAAAATTATGTATGTAGATATATTCATGGAAGGCTGTACACCAAATTATTAACAATGTTTGTGTCTGGGCAGGATTATGAATGTTCTTTCTGACCTTCATTGACTTTTATTTACTTTTTTGTAGTAAGCATACATTATTTTTATAATAACAAAAAGCAAAAGAATGTATAGGGTACTCTCAATTATTTTAGATCTTGTTTTTAACTTATGATTGTACATCATAGGAAATTCCCTACATTATTGACGTCTATTCTTGGCTCAGTGTTATTGAATAGTTGCATACTATTGTATCTTATGGATCTATTTGATTTTCTTAACTGTTCTGTCTTTGGACCTTTAGGTTATACCCAATGTTTGGCTGTCATAAATCATGATGTGGTGAAGCTTGGAATCTTTGGGCTTTCATGTATTCCTCTGAATGTTTTCCTATCATTGATTCTTAGGATTAGAATTACTGAATCAAAGGTTATGATTATTTTTTAGGCATTTAATATGTGTTGCCAGGTAAAATTGTATTCCAGAAAACTTATACAAGTTTATATCAGCTATGTGTGAGTACCTATTTTACCACATGCTCATTGCCAATCTGATATATAAAGATACTCCATTTTTCTATTTTGTAATATATTTGAATTGTTAGTGATTTTGAACATTTTTATTTATTAGCAACTTCTGTATCTTCCTTTGTGATTTGTCTGATTGTATTCTTTGCTTAGGGCAGCTTTTAATATTACCATAGAAGCCAGGACAATGAAGGCTGTCCAATTGATATTTACTGTCAGTTTGAGCACAAATTATTGCTGCTTACTGAATAGCCTGCAGCCTTTTCTCCAATTTTGGCCAAATCTGGAATAATTATTCTTGTTCCCAGGGAGGCATTATATAGGAGTCTAAATGAGACTTTAGACCCTGAAGTGTGTAGAGAGGATGAACATATATTACCCCGTAGATGTGAGTCTGCCCCAAAACCGTCAGTTCTGCCACTTCTGTGAAAGCTATCAGTGCTGACCGGTGTGTCCAGTTAATGCCAGTTTTTCATAGAGATGGTAAGAAAGTGGATTATAATGCTCAAAATTGGGTTCATTTGACTCCATTTCTTCTGCAGATAGTGTCTTGATTTTTTTTTTTTCCAACTTTTGGGCTTACTTTGTTTTTGTTTTGTTTTTTTTTAGTTTAGGTTTTTTTTTTTTTTTTTTTTTTTTGAGACTGAGTCTCACTCTGTTGCCAGGCTGGAGTGCAGTGGCATGATCTCGGCTCACTGCAACCTCTGCCTCCCAGGTTCAAGTGATTCTTCTGCCTCAGCCTCCCGAGTAGCTGGGGCTACGGGTGCACACCACCATGCCCAGCTAATTTTTGTATTTTTAGTAGAGACGGAGCTTCACCATGTTGGCCAGGATGGTCTCCATCTCTTGACCTTGTGATCTGCCTGCCTCGGCCTCCTAAAGTCCTGAAGCCACTGTGCCTGTCCTGTTTTACTTTGAATTGTGTGAAGGGCTTGTTCAAATACATAAACCCATGTTTTCAGGTAACTGTCTACATTATTCAAGACTTAGCAATTTTACATTTCTTTTTGATATGCTCACTGTGCAAAGATTTTCACCAGTCATCAATGATTGAGATTATAGGTAGTTAAAGTTAGAGGTATTTGTTCATTGCACAGAACATTAATTCAAGTTTAATCACCCAGTGGATGACTTTTGTGTTATCTCTACCCTGATGATGAGGGTGTTTGACCTTGAGCCCAGCCCCGGGAAATGTATCCTCGGATAACTGCAAACTGAAAAACAGACTCAAGGTGTTTGGTATGAACAGCCAGCTCTATTAAATTTGTGGAATCCATATGGAAGATTTTTTTTTTAAGTGGTAAAATTACTTAGAAAGTGTCCTAGTCGTTTCTGAAATCACACTTGTAATTATGTGCTTGCATTTGCAGAAACTGCAGATTAGTAGTTTAAATAGGGGCCTACCTCACATGCTGGCTTGATTGCCAAACCCACATAGGTGTGTAGGTAGATACTGCATAGGTGGGTAGGTAGATCTAGCTGTCATCTCTGGTTTTTTAATGCAAAGAAAGCTGCTCCTAAATGGGACCTCCGGTGTTTAACTTATTTTGTTCTCATGGAACCTTTAGCTTAGATTTCTTGGTTGCTGAATTGATTGTTACCTTGTGTTGATATAGTATTTTTTAAATTTCAAAGCATTGGTCTGTCTATATAGGTTTCACAGAATTAACTGCAAGGGCCTGTCCAAAGCCTGTGTTGCTAATGCAGGAACAGAAAACCAAATACCACACGTTCTCACTTGTAAGTGGGAGCTAAATGATGAGAACACATGGATACATAGAGGGGAACAACACACACTGGGGCCTATTGGAGGATGGAGGATGGGAGGAGGGAGAGGATCAGGAAAAATAACTAATGGATACTAGGCTTAATACCTGGGTGACAAAATAATCTGTACAACAAACCCCTGTGACACTAGTTTACCTATGTAACAAACCTGCACATAAACCCCTGAAATTAAAAAACAAGTAAAAAAAAAAAAAAGTCTGTGTTGCATGGGAATGGTGTTTACTAAAATATTGTTTGTAACCAAGTGCCATTTGAGTTGGCTCTAGGAACCCTTGTGCACACAAGTTTTCTATGGTACCAGCATTTTGTCCATACTGAACTTGTTTTAAACATGTTAAATTCAGATAAAGGAGATTGAAGCATTATAACTTGTTCAGAAAATAACCACTGAAGTTAAGGCAATAATATATTTTGGAAGTTCTCTTTTTCTTCCCACATGTTTATGTTGTATCTTGATGGACATAGTAGAGCTGTTGATGGTGTTTAGAAAAGCTGCATGTTTGAAACTTTGACACTAAGCCTAAGCACGAAGCAAGACAAAGACACTTACCTGCTCCACATGGATTCCTGGTCATTCCTGCCTCCTTGAGGATTCAAGACCTCATCTGCCGTCAGTAGCCAGCCACCATCCTAGGTCTTCTCCACACTCATATTTTTCTCACTTGCCTTCTTGACTTTTAAAATTTTGCTCATGATCTTTTCTAATCTTGGATATTTAAATCCTTTTGTAACAGGGTGTTCCCATTGTTATGCCTTTGTTTATTTTTATTGAGACAGTTTTTTTTTGTTGGGTTTTACTTTTATCTATTTCTCTATTTTATTACCTGGATCTTCCACACCTTCCTGACCTAGCGCAGGTTCTCGTTTGTGAAATATTTGTTTTCTTTAAGCCCCTTGGTTCTCCCTGTAGGAACACACGTGGTATCTAAGCCTTGACCCTGGACTGAAGCCCCTGCTGAATCTTGCCCACTTTCTTGTCTGCCTCAAAGCTAGCAGTGTGGTCAGTATTTAGGGAACCTGAAGGAGCCAAGTGATTTATCAACTTGAAAGATTACAAGATGATTAAAACAGGGCCAACCATACTCTTTTCAACTCCATCAGGGAAGAGTGAGTGACAAGTAATGATGGACGTTAGGTGACCAGAATCGGGGACTTCATTACAGCCTGATAGGAATCTTGCCACACATGTGGGAGATTCTGGGCTCCGTGTCCTTATAGCGCTCTGTAGAGTAGGAAAACACTAGATAGATTTATCAGCACAAAACAGAGGAGAATAAAGTATATTGCTGAGGATGTGAGGGCTCATATTGAAATATAAGTACTGAGAGTGCTGACTGCCAGAATGTGGATTTATGGGAAATAAAGCCCTAAAATACTTTCTCCAACGAAAAAATAGACCTCTTGGAAACAGCTTTTCCTCTCTATGTACTTAGCTCCCATTGAGTTTAAATTGCTCTTAGTATTGTGATAATGACAATTCAACATTACAGGGTATGGAAGATGAACCAAATAAATTAACCAGCTGCTTTTAAGGGTAGTTTTTTTCAATGGCTTACCCCATGAAATGCTTTGTAGAACATTCGTGCTCAGTAGGTCTGTGGTCAGTTTTATGACTGGAAGGAAAAAATGGGTATTATTAACTGTCAGTGAAGTACAGGCAAATAGTTTTGTGGTAGTTAAATTAGTATAGAATGTTTGTAAGAAAAGGAGTTCATCTTTTCTTAAATCACCAAAGCAAAGCTTCCCTTGGCATTCCTATCAGAAAATATGTTTCTGCTTGAAATTCATGGAGATTAGGATAAAAAAGCCAATGGAGAGTGGATCATTTGGCCATTGTCCACTTATGAAACTCTATGTCAAATCAAAGCGAATCCTGTGTGAGAGTTTCAGAGGTATAGAAATGACTCCGTAATTATTAGCGAGCATTTAAGGATTTATACTATGTAGGATAGGAAAAGTGGACTCATGAGTAAAGAATAAAGTAGAGTGGAGAGGAAAGGCAGAAATAAATGTTCGACGGGGCCAGGCTGGTAACATCGAGGAGAGAAGCAGGCTAGGTGCCAGAGAGCATGGAGAAGTAGGCGCTGTGGCAATCCAGAGAGCCTTCTGCAGGCTTGCAGACACATTTCAGAAATTACCGTTCAGGCCAAATGTGCGATCAGTTCGTGTCTCTGAAATAAAGGAGCTGCAATTACTTAAACCTAAGAGAGGAAGGCTAACCTTAAAAGCAGCTTTCAAATTTTTGACAAGTTGTGCACAAATTCTATCTGCTGGCCTTGAGCGAAGGGAAATACAGTGACATTACGTGCCTGGATATGGGATCCATAGAAGTGAGCTCTTTCTAAAAGCAAGGCTGTGTTGATTGTATGAATTAGTCATTGGGTTCTTTAAATTTTTGAGATTAGAGTAGATTCCAATATGTTCAAAATACTTTAGGAATATTACTAACTGTAAAGATAGGCTGAGTAACAAAGGTTTTGGGAAATTGCATAGCTCCCCCTGTAGCAAATGCATTGTGTATATGGTCAGAGAAGGAAAGAATTAAGACTAGTAGACTAGGATAGTCTACTTAATATTTAATATTTATTATGCCTGTGTGTCTAGCAAAGTATAAGATATGATCCTTTTCCCCAGCACACTGGTTGGGGAAATGCAAGGTAAACACGCCAATCTCAGTGCACAAGATTTAATAGAGTTAGTTATGCAGTGAGAAAACCAGTGTGACCATAAAACATATACAGAACCAACAAATTGGGGGGAAATTATTTGACTTACAAAAGAATTCTCCTAAATAATCACTTTCCTTAGTATGTTTATGATGACCTGCTTTATTTACAGATATTTTCTTATTTTTTATCCACAAAATATAAAGTGATAGGGACTTAGGCTATTTGAAAAACGTAAGAAAATAATGTGAATCCTGTCAAAACTTGTAATGTTAATTAGTTAAAATTTGTTTCATTTACAGAGGTTAATTTTTTATTCCCCTCCGTTTTTGAGCACACATCAGCTGCATAGAATGGCATGTGCCTGTCTGCATTGTAGAAATAATCACTGGGAGAAGCTTCTTTGCTCTTTTGATTACATGTCAGAGCAGGGTCCACAAGATTTTTGGAAATCAATCCTGAGATGGCCTGGATTCAGAATTCTTCTGTCCTTCCTTTGCCTCCTCCCCTCTGCTGGAAGTTTTTCGTTTCTTGTTTTGGGAAGTAGAGTAGGAGACAGAAGGAGGCCAGAGTTCAGCCACCTCTACTTCTTCCCGTAGCTCGAAGCACACAGAGTGTATAGAAAGGGTCCGTTGGAGTGAGCTTACATTTTGGTGGGAACTGCAATAAGATTTAATTAACAGTTTTCTGAAGAAGTTAATGTTTTATTTGAAAAGTATATACAGTTTATGTAAATTCATTCTAATACATGTTCAGTATGCCTCAAACATTACTTCTTTAAGTTCCAGTGAATTTTTTTTTTTTTTTGAGACAGAGTTTTGCTCTCGTTTGCCAGGCTGGAGTGCAATGGCGCATTGTTGGCTCACTGCAACCTCCTCCTCCCAGGTTCAAGCGATTCTCCTGCCTCAGCCCCCTGAGTAGCTGGGATTACAGGTGCCGGCCACCATGCCTGGCTAATTTTTTTTCAATTTTTTGTAGAGACGGGGTTTCACCATGTTGGTCAGGCTGATCTCAAACTCCCGACCTCAGGTGATCCACCCACTTCGCCCTTCCAAAGTGCTGGGATTACAGGCATGAGCCACTGCACCCAATCTCCAGTGAAGTTTTGATATTGCTTTGTTGTTTCATTTTAACTATTCCCCTAAATTTTCCTGATTCTAAAAATAAGAGAATGGATTTTCATTCCCATTAATGTATTAACATTATAAAAATATTCATATATTTAGTGCAGAATAATTATAACATAGAAATAATATAAAATTTCAGCACTCATTTATAGAATTAGGATTACTTCATTATGTATCTTTTAGATTTTATAATATATGTGGATACACATTCACATTTTAAGGACATTGTATTGAATACTGTAATTGTAATCTACTTTTTTATTTAATATGCCCTCATAGGTTTTTGTGTTAATGAAGATACATGCATAAAATAATTTAATAATGGATACATACTCATCGTGTGTGCTCCACCGTATTATGCTCCGTCATTCCTCAGTTGTTAGTCCATTTCTGGTTGTTATAAATAGCTTTACATGCATCTTTACTAAGTCGTCTGATCATTTCTTAGCGTAAGTTTCTAGGTAGCAACCTCCTGGTGTCATGGTTTTTTTAAAGCTTTGAGTCCATGATGCCAAACGATCCTCCAGAAAGCTGGTGTCCAAGATCACAGCTCAGTAGTTTGAAGATACCTCTTCCTCTGTACACACTCCGCTGTACCCCGCACCCCACATACCCATTCCTGACCATGTCATTTTGATTCATCTTTATCAGTTCATTCTTTTTCCTTCATCAGTTCTAGAAACATTGCTGTACTGTTTTGAATGTTGATTTTATAAAATGTTTTTACTATCGGGACAAATCCATTCCTTCCCCCAAATTACTTGATAACAAAAATTCCTATTTTTTTAAGTGAATTTTTAGCATTTTTGGAATTTCTAGAAATAATCCCTTTGGGATTTTCTTTGGACTTGCATTAAAATTATAGGTTAATTTAATGAGACTTAAACTCTTTAGTGAGAACTGGAGTCTTTCTTTCCATGAATATAATGTGCCTTTCTGTTTATTGAGTTCTCCTTTCGTATCCCTCAATGAAATGTTTTTGTTTTGTTGTGTAGCGACTTGTCATGTTCATTATTAACTTTTAAATCTAGATTTTCCGTTTTCTACAACTTTCTATCCCATAAAGTTTAGGTTTATAGTATTTGTTTTCTCATTTTTCAAAGTACTCTGGTTACCATAGGAATTCATCTTTTACCCAAAGATTGAGAAAATTTTTTGTATCATTTTTGTTTTGTTTTGTTCTTTCTCTTGTTCTTTGTTATTAGTTTCTTAATTTTGCTGTTACATGAGAATTATGATGATAAGAATTAGATCTTACTTTTAAGTTACTTTGTTTTTTTCAGTGTCGTCTTATTCATATGGAGTCACAAGTTGGGGATTACTCCCTGGGTAATTTGTGTTATTTTCAAATGCAGGATTTTTCCATAGGTGCCTGCCTCTTGTCAGAGTGCCTGCTTTCCTTCCCACCTGGGACAGCTACAGTGCTGGCTGCATGCTTGGGGACCCAACCTTTTGTGTTTCAGAGTGAGACTGGCCACTCCCCTTTGTTCCTGCCCCATTACACTGAGTATCGGGGGTGTTGTAGCATTCTAGGACCTGCCTGACCAACTACTTCTCAGGCAGGCTTTTACTGGGGGAATGAGTTAAATCATGGCCTTCACTGGGGTCTTACTATTAGCATATTTTACAGAATTTTTAGCTTAAAATTTGGAGCATATTTAACTTTTTCAACACAGGTGCAGAGTTTCTCCTCTTAGTACTGCATTGGTCATTTCTAGGTGGGAATTGGTGAGAGAAAGGAATTTGATGCTGTGTCCCACCATGCTGTTCTCCTGGCCATCCAGCCAACCCTTCATTGCAGCAGGTGGTTATTGAGCACTCACTGTGCTTTGCCCATTTCGTACGATCACCTCCATCAGATCCAGGCCACAGATAGAAGATAGGCATTTTGATCTTATCAGTTCATCATGTTTAATTGTTGTGGCCGGGCATGGTTGCTCACACCTGTAATCCCAGCACTTTGGGAGGCCAAGACCGGTGGATCACCTGAGGTCAGGAGTCAAGACCAGCCTGGCCAACATGGTGAAACCCCGTCTCTACTAAACGTACAGAAGTTAGCCAGCCATGGTGGTGCACACCTGTAATCCCAGCTACTCAGGACGCTGAAGTAGGAGAATCACTAGAACCCGGGAGGTGGAGGTTGCAGTGAGCCAAAATGGTGCCACCGCACTCCAGCCTGGGTAACAGAGCGAGACTCCATCTCAAAAATAAATAAATAAAAAGAATTGTTTTTAGCTGCCTGTCTTTAGTGGGGCATAATCTTCTCTGTAGCAGGAACTGTATGCTCAGCCTGTCTCCCCCTTTCCTAGATTTTGAACCTGCCCTTTCAAAATACTGAACACATTCATCATCCCTCTGCATTTGGGCTGACACAGGAGCTTCCCTAGCTGTGTTCTCTGCAAATGGCAGAAAGAGGCTGAATCACAGTCAGGGGACACTCCCGAAGGCCTCTAAGTGGGGGGTAGGGAGGCATGGTAGTAGTGACTTCTGAGTTGGAACCTGGGATGGGAGAGGACAGGGTGGGTTAGAAGGTCTCTGAGAATATATAGGATATATCTTAATGGGAAGATGGGGCTAGGTATGATCAGAAGAATCCCTGCCTCCAGTCTCCCTGTGGAAGTTGTGAAGTCACACAACTTCAAATTGTTATAGCATTTTAAAGTAACTGTACTTTGCTTACTTGTGATGATGGACATCATATTTAATTTTAGGGATTTTATTTTGTGCTTCCTCTGCCTGTGTTAGTCTAACTATTGAGAAAGATATACAGGAAATACAAATAAAATGTGAATTACTCTCTTTCCCCTGTTACCTGTTTCCCCTGTCTCTTTTGGGGTGGGTAGAGGACATAAAATATACTAAGGTAGACTGAAATTGCTTGTAGTGGTAGGAATTTTAAAAATTCTGTTATGGAATCTGTTGTCAGCATTTGCTTTTAAAGGGTAAACATGTGTTTCAGGATTGTGTGCCTTAAGTTATATACTGTATAAATGTCTTTTCTTAAAGGATTTAAAGGGAATATATCAAGAAAAATATTTATAGTGTTCTTAATAATGTATGACTTCCCAGAATTACATCTTCATTAATCTTAGAGGTTTTTGACCAGTTATATTTTATATTAAAATTTATCCAGCAGGTTTTTTGAATGATGGAATCTTCCCTTTAAAATAAAGACCCTAAATACTATGAAATTTCTAAAGAAGCTTAATTCCAATTTTTCTTATTTTGTGATGTGAATTGCTGTTCAAAAGTCGTTCAGTTATTTGAGTTAAATGAAAAACATAGACTGCTTCTATTACAGTTTAATCTGTGACTAATATCTTATTTTCAGTGAAAAACTTAAGAGGTTTTGATTTCCCGATTTACGAAATAAATTAGTTCCCGGACAATCATTTGAAGAACTTTTGTGATACAAATCTTTTGATTAACTAATGTGTGTTATTTTCCATGAATCTTGGTGTGTTGGTGCCACCCTGTGGCTTGGCCTTGTAGTAACTTCAGCACTCATCCATTTTAAACAACGTCCTGGGGAGAATATGATGTGCTAGGAATTCTTTCCAGGGTACAAATAATATTCTACTATAAGTTACATTAAAGATGTCGAGAGTGACTTGTTTGTTATTTGGTCACAAGGATAGGTAAAACTAATAAGTAAAGAACCTGATACATGATTTTCAGTTTTTAAGATTCTTTGTTTATGCTCTTTGTCCCTAGCTGCTACTGTTTGAACGGTCATGGATGAACAGATGGAAGTCCGTTGTTCTGCATGAAGGGGAAGGGAACATAAGGAGTGTGAAGTGGAGAGGCCATCTGATTGCTTGGGCAAATAATATGGTAAAAAATACGCCTCTGTCTTCCTAATGCTTGTTCAGTGGCAGAAGAATGGCCAAGTTGATAGGGCTGTAATGAAGGGAAAAGATGCCACTCTCTGTGGTGGTGATTTCTAAAAGGTGAAAGGACGATTGGTATCGTACCTAGGAGGTTAAAGAAATTAGATTGCTTTTGGCTTTCATAATATAGTAATTCCCAACATATTCTGGACTCTATTGTAGAGTAAGAAACCTGAGGCATGGAGAGTAGCCAAGAAAATGAAAAGCTATCTTAATAATTGAAGGACTGCATTGGGAGTGGGTCTTGAAAATATCATTTGCCTGTTGGCCAAAGGCAAGTAAGAGTTGATATGAAACAAGTGCAGAATATTGCTGATTTCTCTTTTACTCCCAGTATAATCATAGGCAGAAGTATAGACCTGCCTGTAAGAAAGTGAATTGTGAATTTCAGTGCTGCATTTTAACTTAAAGTTTACTTGCTGTGAATTGGGGCTAGTAGGAAGTTTTAAAAAATGGTCTTTTTGACATCTGGCATATGTTTTGGAACATCAAGGTATAATTTAGTATATCAGTTCTATTCAGTTTTAGATGGTAGAAATCTGGCTAGACTCTACCTTTTTATTCTGGACTTTCCTTACTTCTCCTGGGTCACAGTGAAGGTAAAACAAACCTGTGGTCTCTTGGTTCATTTTTAGTTAGCTGCTTGCCTGATGTTTTCATGTGAGAACTTTAAAATGTCAGATGTAGTTTTCTTTATATAGGTGGCTTTTCAGACTTAAAGTCGTTCTAAAAAACGAACTTCATTTTTGTGGTGGAACGATAAAATTAGAAATGTTACTTGTCTGTCGTTTTGGAAATGCAGCTATTGATGTCTGTACATTTCATGTTTCTGTTGGATGTGAGTCACCCATGCCATCTAAGAAAATCTCCTTTGTCCAGAAAGAAGGGTGGAGGTTTCCTTGTGGTTTAAGTTCCCATAGGGTTTGTGTGGAGCAGGAGCATTTTCCTTGCATGCTCAGTAAACACTGCTAATATTTCTCCGTGCTGGTTATTGCTAGTATGTAGCAGGGGCTGTTAATAAGTTTTCTGTTACTTTCCTCCTGAGTAGAGGATGCTTACTACTGTTTTATTTTCCAGGGTGTGAAGATTTTTGACATCATCTCAAAGCAAAGAATCACCAATGTGCCCCGGGATGATATAAGTCTTCGCCCGGACATGTATCCCTGCAGCCTCTGCTGGAAGGACAATGTGACACTGATTATTGGCTGGGGGACTTCTGTCAAGGTGGTTTTGCTTGTCTTTATAATAAGTCCGTGTTGTTATAGATCCACTGAGGGTGGTCCAAAGGACTGTGAGTCTTGAATGGCTTCTAGGACCCAAATCTTTTCACCTGGATGTTATTGTGATGTGATTACCATTTAATGCTCAAATTATTTCCTGTGCATAAGTTTTAAGATATATTCTTTCTTTTCCATGGCATGTAAAACTATTTGTGAACTTTTTCATGTTCAGAATGGTGCTGTCTTTTTCAATCTTCTTTTAATTTCTCACATCCCAGCTGGCCTTAGCTATTTACAGAACATGGGGTTCGTTTTGTTGTTTAGTCAGGTTTTCTTCTCTTTATTATTCTTTCCATTTTCCCTTAGCTTTGACCCTTCACTTCTTCATTAGAGTTATTGATAGTGGAGAGAGAAGGTTAAAATTAAATCATCCTGCTGCTTGGTGATAATTTGATGGAGTAGAGGCCCAGACTTATCATCAATAATAAGATTTGGGAATATTTTCTGAAGTTTAATTATCTGACCCTTATGTGCCTGGGTAAATGAAATTTAGCTGCTCTGCAAAAGGGGGCCCAAAGCTCATTCACATTTATTTTATGCCTACTAGTGCTTCTGTTATATTAGATACTTCAGTGCCAAAAGTTGTTTCTCTTTAAAAAATAGCTAAATTCAAACAAAATAAACTAAAAATTAGTGGAAGTGTAAAAATGGCATGAGAGAGTATCCCAGCAACAGCCTCATGGAAGAGCTCAGGCTTTGAGGCCAGACAGACCTGGGATCAAGTGCAGCTTCTCCATTTTCCTTCGTGATCCACTGTGAGCCTTACTGTCCTCATCCACAAAATGGTAGTGCTAATTGTTCTCACATCACAAGTTTTGGGGAGAAAGAAGTGAGCTAATGCATGTAAAGAGTTTTGCATAGAATCTGATGTATTGTAATTGCTTAATAAATGTTAGCTGTCACTATTATATAAAGTTCTAGAAATGTCATGAAGGGGACATGGCTGTTTAAAATTTACTCTTCTCTGGAAAGGGAAAGTGGAAAAATTATTAATGGAATGACTGTTATTAGCAAGACAAACATTGTTACACTTCAGGCCTTCCCAGCCCTTATTTTATTATCATTCAGGTTCTGTTTTCTTCATGTGTTAAGTGAACACAACCTGATTTATATTTAGGGTAACAGGAAAGAAGCTGTGCCTATAGCATAGGATGGAAAAAGTGATTCCCTGTGGGCTCTCTGTCCCATGTGTGTGGTTACTCATCCAATAAATTTATATTCTTACTATTTTAAAAATCCCTTAAATGGACCAGGTAGCTTGTTAAAGTTCTGATTTTCTTTTCTTATGGTGAAAGACAAGGAAAATTAGCCTATAAGAATATGTAACAAGTTCACTCATTACTACCAGAAATTCTTTCTCTGGTATGCTGAATGATGGCCCCAAGGATAGCAGGCCCTAATTCCTAGAACCTGTAAATGTTTCTTTATATGACAAAAAGGCAAATATTTCTTTATATGACAAAAAGGTAAATATTACTTTATTTAGCAAAAGATATGATTAAGTTAAGGATCTTGAGATGGGGGATTAACCTACATTGTCTGGGTGGGCCCTAAATGCAATCACGTTTATCTTTATGAGAGGGAGGCAGAGGGAGATGCTAACATGGAAGAGAGGAGGAGAAGGCAGTACCACTGTGGAGGCAGAAATTGGAGTGAGGTGGCCAGTGAATGGTGGCAGCCACCAGAAAGCTGGAGGAGACAGCAGATTGTCCCCTAGAGCCTCCAGAGGAAGTACAGCCCTGCCAACACCTTGATTTTAGCCCAGTGAACCTGATTTCAGACTTCTAGCCTGCAGAACTGTAAGAGAATACATCTCTGTTGTTTTAAACCACCAAGTGTGGCGGTCTGTTATAGGAGCCATGGGAAACAAATACCGTTTCTCTATGCCTAAGTTAAGATCCAGCTTCTATACAATTTTTATGTCAAATATTTCATTTTATTGGAGGTTCCTTTTCTTCAAACTCAGTTCTATATGTTGAGCACTTCTCAGTGTAGACTCTTAGTGAGTTCTGTTGAAGGAAGAGGAGATAAGGACATGGTCTTTCTTCAGAGAGACAGCAATCTTGTTGAGGAGAAGCAACCAGAAACAGTATAATAAAGTGTGCAATTGGAGCTTACCATTTACTTCATTCATTCATTTGCCCAACAAACATTTACCAGGTGCCTGCAGTGTGCCAGGCAGTGTTCTAGTGTTGCAGAACACAAATAGACAAATGAGTAAGTTCCTTCCCTTGGGAAATTTATGTTCTAGTGAGGAGGGTGGACAAAAACAAGTTAGTATAGCATGTTGAAGGTGACAAATAAAAAGGAGGACATTTTAATAAGATAATAGGAAAAGGGATTGGGGCAGGTACCATTTACTATAGGGTGGTCCAGGGATGGCCTGTCCAATAACTAATATGTCGTTTGGTCAGAGATCTGGAGAGAAAAGTTATGCAGCTCTGTGGGGGCCTGGGGTAGGAGGTGTTAGCAGAAGGAGCAGGAGTGCAAAAATTCTTGAAGCAGGAGTGTGATTGGTATGCTTTTGAGGAATAGCAAGGAAGCTGTTTGTGTCAGAGTGAGTGGAGCAGGTGTGGAGGAGAGGGATGTAAGTGAGGGTGGAGGAGGATAGGGTGGAGGAGCAAATGATGTTGGAGCCCAGGGGCCCTTGAGAAGTCTTTGGCTTTTAATTTGATTGAGGTAGGAAGCCAGCACAAGGCTTTGAGCTGTTGTGGAGTCAGTTAAGTGATCTAACTTGTGTTTTAGAAGGATCTCTGGTTGCTGTGTGGAGCTAAATAGCAAAGGGGCAGCCAAGAGGGGAGACCAGTTAGGCTACTGTAGTCATCTCCGTAAAAAATAATGTTGTCTCGGATCAGTGTAATGCAGCTGGTGAGAAATGACCAGATCCTGGATATATTTTGATGGTGGGCTCTGCAGTATTTGTTGACACTTGCATGTGGGGTGTGAGATCACAGTCACCTAACATAATGGAAGGTGAAGCTACCTTTTGCTGAAATGGGAAAGACTATTGATAGAGCATGTTTAGAGTGAAAAAGGCAAGAGTTGGTTTTAGGTGTGTCTACTTGAGAGATGCCTGTTATCCACCCATATGGAGAAATGGAGGAGACAGTTGGAGGAAGCAGATTAGAGTTCATGGGCAAGAACCTACCTGTCAGTGGTAAAGCGCTCTTGTAATCATTGATTTGTGCTTATGCAGGACATGAGCTTAGGGCAGCACTTACCTATTCACCCACCTTTACCTGCCACTTTCTGCCTATGAGACAGGTGCTCGGTGAGCCCAGACTGCAGAGCTGAGGAGTACAGTAGAGCCATGCCCAGCTACCAGTAGTGCAATGCATCCTTGTTCTCAAGCTGTGGCATGGCCAACAAGATATCAGTCAGGCCTTGGTGTGAATTCCAACTCTGACCAGGCAGTCTGGCATCACTCACAGAGCTTCAGTGTCCTCATCTCGAGATTAGACATAATAATGTTGTCTTTCAGGGGTGTCTGAGTGTCGGAAGACTGTCAGCCCTCCAGTTCTGTCAATGTCCCTCAAATCTCTGCACTTCATCTTCCTGTCAAGTCTTTTTGGTGCTGGTTTTGCCCCAACTAAACCTGTGCTCAACAGTGTAGTTAGAATAATCTAAGTGCAGGTCAGATAAGGTCACTCCCCTCCTTGCCCATAGGATGATTGATCATAAGCATGACTTCCAAGGTTCTGTGTGATCTGCCTCTCCATTCCTCTCCAGCCGCAGCTCTGTCCCCTTCTTCCCCCTTGCCCTCCATTTCTGTCTGATTGAACTTCCAGTTGAAGGCCCTACGCTGTCACATCGCCCTGTTCTCCTGTGCTGTCTCTCCTGCTTCAACTTACATGTCACTTCTTCCAGGAAGTCTTCCTGCCCTAGCAGGAGATGCCCCTGCTCTGTACTTCCCCGTCACACTTCAGTAAAGTGCCTTATTTTTGTGTCTCCCCTGCTGCACTATAATCTTAAGAAAATAATGATATCTATTTTACAAAGGGCTTAACTCAGGAGCGGTGCCAGTAAGTGCCCAAAAAGTGTTCACTAATATTGCTGTTACATTTGCTTTTTTATTATACTTCAAACCACTTGAAAGACTGTTCCTCATGTACTTATATCAGCACATTAAAACAGTTGTCCATCTGGCATTGTGGAATGTGCCATTAGATGATTTAATAGTTCCCTAGTAAGTGTGGAAAGAAGAGTGGATCACTTATAAGCTCAAAAGTCTACCAGAAGGGAAGAAAATTGGAGAGCGGACAGGAAATTATATGAAACGGACAAGAGACAAATGGCAGAAAGCAATCAAGGAAGAAGACAGCGGTTGCTTCTATGTGGAGGCTTCTACCTCTGTGGCCATGGGTTCAAGCCCTGCATTAGGGAAAGTAAGCACTCTGCATTCACTGAGTTGCTGCAGTGTTGCTGGGCAGCAATTCATTATACTGCGTATATTAAAAAACAAAACCTTACAAAAGTGTACATACCCATTGGTATCAATTCAACTTCTAGGAATTTATCCTAAGGAAACGAAAGTCCTGAAGTTTTATATATAAGTATGTTGATTGCACTATTGCTTACAATAGATATAAAAACAAAAAAACTATGCCCCCAAAGGGGGTTGATTAAGTGTAGTACATTCATGTAATAAAATGTAGTCATCCCTCAGTATCTGTGGGGAATTGGTTCCAGAACCCCTGTGGATCCTGGGCTCCTCTGATACTTATATAAATGATGTAATATTTGCATATATAAAATGATGTAGTGTTTGCATGTAAGCTATGCACATCCTCCTGTATACTTTAAATCATCTGTAGATTACTTATAACACCTGATACAGTGCCTACATATCACTGCATTTGCTTGGACTTAATGAAGTAGTTGGTGTGCAGCAACTAGTCAAGTTTTGCTTTTTGGAATTTTGTGGCATTTTTTTTTTTTCCTGAATATTTCTGATCCTTATTTGGTTAAGTCCATGAAGGTAGAATTCATGGATACAAAACCCAAGGATGTGGAGGACCCGCTGTATTATAAAGACTTTACAGAATTATGTTGTAGAAGAATCTTTAAATGACATACCGAATTACTTGTATTAAATTGTTAGGTTAATAAAAGTAGCTTTCGTAAAAAAGAAGATTATTAATGGTGTTCTCTTTGTGCTGGGACAATGACTAATGTTTGTTTTCCCCCTTGAGTTTTTCCATATTTTAGAATTTTCCATATTATAGTTACAGTTATGGTAGCAGCTATAAAAGAACACTATGTAAAAGAAAAAGGAAAAAACCCTGATCACAGACAGAAGTTGTACTTGGATTAGTACTTGACTTCAGGTTCAGTCTCACCAGGAAAGCTGAACTTATGTGAATAAGGCTTTACTGAGGAATAATGTTGGTGAATATAAATAGTGATTGCTATATGTCATTTACATTAATTTCTGTCATTTAAGTCATAGGGTAGTCATAGGGTAGCACTGCAGATGGAGTGCTACATGGTTAATTTAACAAAGATACCATATATTGAATAAAATGTTATGAAGAATTTTCCATCAAATGAATAAAATAACCTGCAAACTTATTTTCCAGATATGCTCAGTGAAGGAACGGCATGCCAGTGAAATGAGGGATTTGCCAAGTCGATATGTTGAAATAGGTATGGCTCCAACACTTGCCTTCTGTGGATGTAAAACTTAATTCAAAATTTTCCTCTTCATTAATCTCACCCAGACTGCCATAGTCTTTTGCCTGGACCCCTGCAGCAGCCTCCTAACTGGTTTATCTTCTTCCACTATGAATTACTCTCATCTACTCTCCCCTCTGCTGTCAAAATACAGATCAGATCTTGTCATCATCCTTCAATTCCTCCACATCATTCACAGGGTGCAGGTGGAACTCCTCAGTGGATCACAGAGATCTGTGTTGGCCCCTACCCACCTCTCCAGCTGTAGCTTACACCAAGCTTCTCCTTGGTCTCTGTGCTACAGCCACACTGACCTTTCACCTGTCCATGCCTCTCCTTCCCCTTGTCTAGCACATTCTTCGGCTTGAGTGTTGCTTTCCTGGGAAAGCCACTGGACCTCCCTGACTGAGTCAAGTCTTCCCATTGTAGGCAGTACAATACTGCAAGCCTCCTCCCCTTCCTAGCACTTGTCATGGGTGCCAGTGATCGTGTGATTATTCGATGCATTTCTGTCTTTTCTACCAGATTGTCACCTCCTTGTGAGCACACACAGGGTCTGTTTTTGCTCACTGTTTGTCTCTTAAGGACCTGGCACAATACTTGCATGTAGAAGGTGCTTAATAATATTGAGTTGAATGAATCAGTGACTCTGGTAAACAGCTGTTCAGAAGTATGCCCTGGATGATATACCGTGACTTTTATAATTTAGTTTGAAAAAATTATTCTGAGGAAAAAAATTGCCATATTGTAAGTCAGCTGAAAAGCTCATTTGCCCATTTGCTTGGTGGATGGGTAATATAAATTTGGTGGGTTATTCTGCCAAGGTGAAGTTGAAATAAATTATTTGCACATGACTATATTTCTATAAACGGAAAGACATACATTACCCACATGGCTAGTGTAGTTATAACATTTAAATCTGGGCTATTTTGTACTTGGAGTCAGAAGTTGGCAGTAGAGTTTTAATCTTTTTTTTTTTAACTTTAGGAGGATAAATACGTAGTTCAGATTGTGCAGCGTAGGTATATGAAGAATGTAGTAGTGCTGAGAAAAACTGAGGACCAAGATAAGAGACAAGACTTATAACTAGATTATATAGATAATTGTTTCAGTATCTTTTTATTCTTTCCTTGCCTACTAGAAAATAAAAACAAAAGCATCTCAACATCTCAATGCAATGTCCTGAGAGATTAGTATTTGGATATTTTAAATTGCCAGAGAGGTATAAAAATGTGGCAATTGTCATCGTCTTTCCTTAGTTGATATCTATTGATCATATGCTAGGTGGAGGGCATTGTGCTGTGTACATAAACTGCAGTAACTCACTTTATCCTCACAGGAACTCTTGAAGTGCAGGTAGTTTGCTTTTTATTCTATAGATGAAGAAATTGAGGCTCATGAGGTAAATGACTTGTCCAAGATCTTACTCCTATAGCGTTAAAATTGGGTAGAATCTAACTCTACAGAACCACCAGAAAGCTTCCAGGGAGGCAAGGAGGTTTGCTGAAGTGTGTGATCTTGATGAGGTTACTTTACCTTCTTGACCATCCTTTTCTCACCTGTTAAATGGAGGTGATAATATCTGTCTTTCAGGATGGTTGTGGGAATTAGACATGGCATAAGAAATGTGCCAAACATGGTACTTGGCACACAGTAGATGCTCACTAAACCATGATGGTTATTATCACCATGCACACTTCCATCCCAACTCTGTGACTGCTGATAGCTGGCTCAGTGGTGGCCCTGTTAGCCTAGAACCCTGGGATCACATTAATGCAGTGTGGTTCATCCATACTGTAATTTATGTGAAATAGACCATATGTGGGTACTAACGGTATCACATTACTGACGTTTTACTACTATGGTTAATGGTTAAGTACCATTTTTTCCCCTCTTAAGAGTAAACCTTTAAGAATATAAGCCATTTCCACAGCAGGAGGAAAAATGGTTTGGATAAGAGTCCTTGAGTAGGATAACAGAAAGGGAAATATTAGGAGGTCTGGATTACAATTTCCTTTAGCCCTGAATGGTGTGAACCACTGTTCTTTGGTAAATGAGGTGAAAATGGCATTAAGGTTAAAGAAATATGTATGGCTGTACATTTCTTAGAAACCAAATGTTTGTAACTCTTTCACTTACAACTCAGATTCTCAAAAATAGCACAAAAGTTATTCCTATTCACATAGGCTATTGATTTATTCTGTTAAATGAAAAATAATAATAACATAATGAAGATTAAGCTTCTTGGACAATCACCAACACATGAAGAGATTCTCTATACATAGGGCTTTTGGTACATTATGTTTTCTTTCAGATTACATTGTTAAAAATAGATTGTAGTTTGTGCCTGGCATCCATATTTTAACTTCACTTGCAACTCTTGTATTCTCACAGGACTCCCTGACCCTCTGGTACTTTTCGCCAAAGTCTTCCATGATCTCTGTGGTATGGTAATTGGAGAGCTGATGTCATGATATTGGGAAATGAAGCCAATGTTTGTGTGTCATTTTCTGGGTGTTTTCTGCCAGGGGCAGTTGACTTAGATGCAAGGAATTAATGATTGACTTCTTGGTCTTAATTTCATATGGAATTTTGTTTAATAATTGAGATTAAACACCTGTATGAGAATCTGTATCGAATGACAAGCCAGGAAGAAAGGGAAGAGAAAAAAAGGGAAATCCTTTTTTACTTTCAGTATTGTCTGTATCTTCAGTTGATCATATACTGTGGTCTTAGAATTTAGCACATCATTCTTTTTTCAGTCTCTTAATTGATTGAAAAAACAATGACCTGAACATTGAAGATCTGTTTTCATAGTGGAGGAGAGTTGTGAGATAATTCTTTCCTGGATCTAAGTATCTCTCTTTATCCACCTGTTATCATTTTGATTCAGCTATATGGGTTACAGTAGTGGGATCTTTTTGTGTGTGTGCCCAGGAGTGATGTGGTTTCATCTCTTAGTGTGAGTCTCAATAGAAATGGTGACAACTGGCATTCTTCAAGGTGTTTTTACTTGAGGGTCTAGGTATGTATGGTTTTCTGTTCTGTTATAGACAGTTCAGCATAAATCTTTGTAATATATTAATTCTTCTGTTCTGCGTTGCATTTTTTTCTAACATATTATTATGAAACTTTCCTTAAAGACCTTTGTCGTGCACAGAACCTCCAAGATTCTGCAGTTAAGATTTTACTATATTTGCTTTATTACATATCTGTTCATCTATTCCTTCTTTTGGGAGGGATGTAACAACTCTTTCCCCACTCAGTACCATAGACTCAGGTTTTTGTTGTTAGGAGTGGAATTTGAATGTTTTTGTTGTTTTGTCCATTAGCCATTCTTTTCAATTTCACTTCATGTATCAGGTCTTCTCCATAATTTGCTGATGTAAAGCATTGTAAAGTCAGTTTTACTTTAATGTGTCTGCTTCGTAGCACAGCCCTGAAGCTGTTGAAGTGCTGTGATTTCTAAATGTATTTTCAGTGATAAGTGGTCATACTGACAGAATGTCCAAACTTATTGAAAAGTCTGTGGGCATTACATCCAGTTGATTATAAAATACTAATATCTGGTGACTAAAGGGCCAGAATCTCTTGGGAACAAGACACTACCTATCATAAAGGGCCCTCAATGTGTTTTCATAAATGAATATAAGACAATGAAAGGTATTTGTTCTTATTTATAAATTGCTTGACACACTTTTTTGTTTGTTTCTTTAAGAATCATAGAAGCTAAGATCTGTGGGATGTCACCTTATTTAACTTCAGTAAAGAAATCTGGGTAACATTTAGCTAATGGACATTTGGGGACCAATAAGGGGATAAGAAATGGGGGGAAAAAGGCAGTGCAAGTTCTGTGTACTGCAGAGCTTTAGCCCTCGCAGTAGCGCTACAAATTCAAGAGAGGGCCTGAGGCACCCTGACTGTGTGCAGCAGAATCACCAGAGAGCCCTCACTTCTGTTCTTGCCAACTGCAGTGTGCTTTGAATCTAAGCATCTCTGAATTCTTATATTCTTCCCCTTCCCCCCACCTTTCCCCTTCCCTTTCCCGCTCCTCTTCCCCCTTCCTCCTCCCCCTCCCTCTCCCCCTCCTTCTTTTGATATAGGGTCTTGCTCTTTGCCCAGGCTTTAGTGCAGTGGCATAATCATGCCTTACTGCAACCTCAACCTCCTGGGCCAAAGCGATCCTCCCACCTCAGCCTTCTAAGTAGCTGGGACTACAGGCGTGCACTACCATGCCTGGCTAATTTTTTAGTTTTTTGTAAAGATATGGTCTCCCTAGGTTGCCCAGGCTGGTATCGAATTGGGCTTAAGAAATCCTCCCACCTTGGCCTCCCAAAGTGCTGGGATTGCAGGCGTGAGCCACCATACCCGACCCTGACTTATATTTTCTCGTGTGACTTATAGTTGGGAAAAAGAAGACTTCAGATTCCTACTTCTCTTACCTTCCACTTAAGTGACTTTGGTCAAGTTACTTAACCCCTCTGAGCTTCCTTGCCTCTCTAAAATAACCATAGGGTTGTTGTGGTGAAAAGCGATATTTAGGATACTGCCTCACAGCATAGTAATGTTCATTAAATGGGAGCTATTATTAATATTAGTATTATATTTAGTTACAGTGAGAAAAATGAAAATTCTGTTTTATAAAAGTAATTGAAAGAAAATTTGGGGAAGATATAAATAAGGGCTTGCTGAATGATTCTGAGGAGATTGATACCTTTTATAATTGCATTTTTCAGTAAAATCTATAAACATACATGACAGAGGTACAAGTAATAAGAATATTGATTTAATGTTGTCTCATAGGTCTGAATACACAGATAAGTAGTGGGATAAACTAGTTGGTAATTATTGGAGGATGGTTTTTTCTTTAAACAAAATTTTGATTTTTATCCTTTGTGATCTAATATCCATTAGGGTTTTAAGCAATTTTTTTTTTTTTTTAATGAAATGAAGAGGTTGTTTTCTCTCATGTTATGCACACCATTTCTGGCTTAAGGGGCTTATGGTCATGATTATTGCTGCTGTTTCCACCCTCATCCGTACCTCCTCAGAAGCTAAATTTTCCTACACTGTACTATTTTTTGTTTAACACCTGTTCCTGTTTTTCTCATAGCATGTGGTATTTTAATTATCTCTCTCTTTTTTTTTTTTTTTTTTTTGAGATGGAGTTTTGCTCTGTTGCCTAGGCTGAAGTACAGTGGTGCGATCTCAGCTCACTGCAGTCTCCGCCTCCTAGGTTCAAGCAGGTCTCTGCCTCAGCCTCCCAAGTAGCTGGGATTACAGGCACCTGCCACCACACCTGGCTAATATTTGTATTTTTAGTAGAGACGGGGTTTCACCATCTTGGCCAAGCTGGTCTTGAACTTCTGACTTCATGATCCACCTGCCTTGGCCTCCCAAAGTGCTGGGATTACAAACGTGAGCCTCCGTACCTGGGCTAATTATTTCTTTAAATATGCAGACTCACAGTCTCCTTTAAGTCAGGGTCAGGTCTTAGTCATCTTGATGCATCTAGAAGAGTGTCTCATGTGTAATTGGTACTCAGTTGCTCTTTTTTTTTTTTTTTCTGAGTCAGAGTCTCGCTCTGTCACCCAGGCTAGTGTGCAGTGGCAGGATCTCAGCTTACTACAGCCTCTGCCTCCTGGGTGCTCGCAGGTTCAAGTGATTCTCCTGCCTCAACCTCCCAAGTAGCTGGGGCTACCGGTGCATGTCACCACTCCCAGCTAATTTTTGTATTTTTAGTAGAGACAGAGTTTTACCATGGTGACCAGGCTGGTCTCGAACTCCTGACCTCAAGTGATCTGTCCGCCTCGGCCTCCCAAAGTGCTGGGATTATAGGCATGAGCCACTGCACCCAGCCTCAGTCACTCTTCATTGAATTAAGTTGAAACCCTCAGAGATTATTAGACCCAAGGTATGAGAAAGTTCTTTCATGTTAATTTTTATACCAATCCTATGGCATTCATTCTGAAACTGATAGTGTGTAAGCTATCGAGAGCCAGACACTGTTGATCTATTTGTGACTCTCCTGCTGACTCCATTGCCCTGGGCAATGTAAGGTTGATGTATAAAACATGTATAACACCAATATGTGAAAATTTTGTGGTTAGAAGATTCTGGGAATGTGGTGGCAGTGGCAACATAATTTTTCAACTACCTGAGTCCTCCCATAAAAGCAGAACAACTTGGTCACAGAACCAAAAACCCACAGACAACATTTACAACAAAACTTAGTGACAAAGCTAGTCCTAAGAGCCCCAAGACACAAATTAATGGGAAAATAAAACACTGATAGCTGCAGGGTGGTATCAGCATCTCTGTGAGAGAAATCAGAGGGGAGCAAGTGGCTATCTAGCAGACTTGAGGCCAGGGGAACTCCAAGATAGCCAGTTGGCATTCATGGAAAGGCCAGCAGGCTGCTCTGAGAACAGTGGGTCCAGGACCTGCAGTTAGGTGTGAGAGGCTAGGCAGCCCAGCTACCCCGGGGAACTCACACTGTGGAGCAGCCAGGCCTCCTCACTCCACTGAGGAGACACTGCTGGGAGCAGAAGAAAGCCTGAATGAGACAGGGACAATAGAAACAAAAGAAACAGGTCCAGATAACACCCAGGAGGAGCTGAGCCAGGAATTCTCAGAAAGCAAGCTGCCATATTTTTCAGACCAAATGGAAACAGCAGAAGAGGGAGCTCTAAGAGTTCAATAATGGTCATTTCCCCTAAAAAGCGAGCAAGGTCAAATCCATAATAAGTTTTAAGAAAAAGTGAATAAGAAGCAGACATACCAGAAAGACACACCTACACAATAGATTACAACTGTAATTTCCTGTTTCAGAAGGAGCTACAAGACATCTTTAAAAAGTGGTGTAAGAAATCAGAATTTGAAAATCTCAAATTAGGTGGCAGGCTTCAGGAAGAATTTATAAATAAAAGCTCATTTCAGAATTGAAGACTGAACCTGAAGGAAGACAAGAACAAATAGACACAAAGATAATGTTGGTAAGAGGAATAGAAGGGGAGCAGGAGGAAAATTGTAAAAATCACGAAGCAATAAGGACAAAAAGATTTAAGGTTAAGTGATAAATACTAAAGACAGGCAAAGATGATTCATAAATAAAGAGTCCCTGAGGAAAAAATAAGAGAATGGGACAAATGCTATAGACAATGTCAAGAAAAATTTCATGAAAATGCAAAGAAACAGAAGTTGAAATTATAAATTAAAACAGCAAACTCTGTATCTGAAAATAGTGACCCATAAAGAGCACCACCAAGATACATTCTAATGAAATTACTGGACTTTAAAGACAAAGAGGGAAACTTGGGTGTCTAGACCTGCACTGTCAAATGTGGCAACCATTAGCCACTGTAGCTGTTAAGTCTTTGTGGTATGGCTAGTGTGGATTGATTTATGCCACATACAGAATTCCAAAGACAGTCTAGAAATAAAAAGTAAAGTATCTCATTAATCACTTTTTATATTATTACATGTTGAAATAATATTTTAGGTATGTTATGTATTATTAAAATTTCACCTCTTTTTTGAACTCTTTTATCGTGGTGTATTAGTCCATTCTTGCGTTCCTATAAAGAAATTCCTGAGACTGGGTAATTTATAAAGAAAAGAGGTTTAATTCTCACGGTCCTGCAGGCTGTACAGTAAGCATGATGCTGGCATCTGCTTGACTTCCGGAGAGGCCTCAGGAAACTTAAATCATGGTAGAAGACAAAGTGGGAGAAGGCACCTCACATGGCAAGGGCAGGAGCAAGAGGCAGGGGTAGATGCCACACACTTTTAAACCACTAGATCTTGTGAGAACTCACTGTCATGAGGACAGTACCAAGAGGATTGTGCTAAAACATTCATGAGAAATGACCATTCATGTGAAATTCATTCCCGTGATCTAATCACCTCCCACCAGGCCCCTCCTCTGACATTGGGGATTACAGTTCAACATGAGATTTGGGCAGGGACACACATCCACGCTACAGCACGTGGCGACTGGGAAATTTTAAATTGCATATGTCATTTGTGTTTTGACCCACGTTATATTTCCACGGGGCAGCTGATCAAGAACTCTAGCCTCCCTTTTGGATGAGGACTGCATATAGAATCGTATTTATCTCATCCTCATTCTGGATCTAGAAGACCTTGCTGAATAGAATTTTCCTGTGAATATAGTCCTTTTGAAACTCTCTTTCTTACTCTACTAGAATCTCTGTCTTTTTTCTTGAGTTATTTCTAGCATGTCTAGGAATGCTTTATCCTCCTGAATAAAGCAGAATGCAAAAGTCCTTCCACCTCCATCAGGAGGAGGAAGGCTGTGCCTCAGGTGTCATGCCCACTGTAGTGTAAGACCATCATCTCGGTGAACATAGCACCTCCTTGCAGGGCCCGCGAGCCGAGCCTTAGCTGGCTGTCTAGATGACCTTGATCTGAAGTAAAGCCACTGTCTTTTGTGGCTACCTTTAGGAACCCTGCCTGCATTTTTCACTACAAAACAACAAAACAAAACCAAAAACCCTCTCCAGCTTTTGCTTCCTGTTTTCATATATTTCCTCTCCAGCAGAATTTATGTTTATTTTCTTTGTGATTTATCTTTTCCAGATAATCAGGTTAAAAATGAGCTTCTGTAGTATTAGACCTGACAGCCACCTGTATTCAAACTGAGTCTCCTTTAGGAGAACAAAATACTTTCATTTAAATTAGTAGAGTCATTTTTATGTGGAATAGAATAGAATTTTAGTGAAAGTAAATAAACTGAAACTTCCATTCGTTGGCTGAAAATTCGAAATATAAAGTCTATAATTACTTGAATATATTTTACAAAGTCAGTCCATAAGCTTTTATATATTTTATGTGTATTTTTACAAGAATACATATTGTCATTCAACATTTTTCTCTCTCAATCTATATGAATATTCCTTATACCTTCATGCTCATTTTGACACCACTGTCTGCAGCCAGCCCTTCTGTGACTCAGCATTAATATAAAAAATAAACAGAATCTTGTTAAATCTAAAAGCAATTATGTTTTGCTGCATTAGTAAAGACTAATGGAAAAACAATACAGTACGATTTATTCTAAAATATCTTACTTTGTGGCAGAATAGCTGCAGACATTTCCCTAAATCAGCAGCTCACTTTAGAATTGAGTTCTTTTTTACATGATATCATTACTAGTGGGTATTAATGGAGACGAATTGCTGAGTGGGAGAGTACTCAAAACCAGATAAACGGACATTATTTTGGAATTCTTAACTTGAGAATCATGCTGAGTATTACTATAATTGCAATTTTGTTTTCTATAAGAGATTTTTATTGATATTAGGGAATTACTTTAACAAAAAGATAATTTAGTTTCAGTTTTATCCAAATGTTGATTACTTGCTTACCTGTGCATCTGGAAGTCTTGACAATATTATTTTCATGTACCACATCTCTTCTTTATAAATAACATTTTTGTCAGCTTGTAATTTAGCCACTGCATATAGTCCGTGTCCAAATTATTCTCAGTTAGCAAAATTTGGCAAGGTTTAGTACTTAACAAGTAAGCATTTATTACAACACCTGGAATTGAGAAGTGAAACAGATATGTGATCTGCAGTTTTTCTTTGTTTTGTTTTAGAACACATTGGAGTTTCTATCATGTTCTTAGAGAACAGGAAATTTTCTGTCTTATTCATACAAGCTATTGTGGACTGGGGAGTTGGGATGTAGAGGAGGAAAGATTTGGGTAGGATTTTTCGTAGCTTCTCTGTTCTGTATCTTGGAGCTCATCCTCAAAAACCAAGGCCTTTGATGTATATTTGGTTACCTTTAGGAGAAATACCGACAGTGTCTGTCAGTGAGACTAGGCAGCCTGTTTGGCATCCCAAGTGGGCAGAATACCTCCTTCTCCCACCATTTCTTTTGTGATTAGGAGATGTTTTCCCTTGCGTGTCTATGGCAGACAAGCACAGCAAAGCCTGTGATTCCTGTGAGAATCTCTGATTCTCTGCTCTTCACCCAAGATGCTGGTAAGGGAACTATAAGTGTAGCATTTCAAAAATGGAATATGATTTAGTAAAACAGAGCACAAGTCCGGAGATCAGTAACCTCAGGAGTAATGACAACCAAAACCTCTTGTTAATATGCCGTATGTCTTCTAAAATGTGAAGCTGCCACCTCTTTCATCACTGGATCCTCTGTGGCCCCATACCGTTTAATATCATCTGTACATTCCAGCTTTCCCCTGCCCCCTACTTCACTGCCCACATGCATACACAGCACTGTGAGCTTCTCTAGAATCTTCCCCAGCCTGGTTACGCTAGAAACACTGTCTGCACATGTGGTGGAGGTTGAGATGGTTCTCCATATAAGCTCTTTTGTGAACATTTATCACATTACCACTTTACCAAAACTATTCTTAAGTACCTGGATAAACACATTCGGTTCAAGCCCACAGAGGTTAAGGAAAAAATGTGTTCATGGCAGAACTGGGACCAGAGCACCTGCCCTTGGACTTCCATTGTATGGTATTTTAATTGAGGACGAGGCAGACAAAATAATATCTTTTTGTAAATTTATATTGCTAACTATTATATCTTTTTGGTCATCCACAATTTTATTTTGGTGCAAACATTAAATTGTGATAACAGCTGTGTAAGGAGGATCATTAAAGAAGGTCAGCAAAGACAAGGAACACTAAGTGATCTGCAAGGGAAAGAAAGAGGAGGACAAAGGAAAGTTCAGTGTTTCATCTGTATTCTGGATTTTATTTCTACTGTCATTCCTTTCTCTTATAGATGGGAAAAGTTAAAATGACTTGTTCAAGTTCAATTTAGTAGAAGTTATAACCCAAATTTCCTTATTCAGCATTCAATATTGGTTCCAGTATGATACACTGAGGTCCCCTAATTGGGAAAAGAGTGTGGAAATTAACTAAATCTGCAGCTAATACCACAGAACCGAGGAGAGGATCTGAATGAAGAAACTCTTAGAAAATGTGGTGGGTCCGAATGAGAGTTTACTCCCAAATGAATCTGTTAAGTGTAAAGTATGGTTTCTGGAAGGATCTCTGTAATACCACCACTGTATCAGTTAGATTCTGCTTGAAACAAGCCATTTCCAAACTCAGTCTCTTAAAACAATGATCTTTTATATTTTATAGCAGTTAATAATTAGAATCATATAATAATAATATGTGTACTTCTAAGCTTTCTGTCAGATCTTTGGGGTCCAGTGCAATTAAAGTCATGTGCTTCTTAAGTGATGCAATATGTCTTCTAGATTTTAAAAGGGCTATTTTTTAAAAGGAAAGAGAAATTTATTATTTTTCTCTAACCTTTATTTCACTTAAGAAATAGTGACGTTTCATCATAATCTGTATTTATGCATCTTTCTTTTACTTCAAGTTCTTTAAATAATATCCCTGTTCTCCAAAATAGTGTTTTATAATTACAGATAACATTCTTTGTGACCTTTGTACTACTGTAATGCCCCAATTGAGCAAAACAAACTCAGGAATTTAAAAAAAAGTATTACTGTTACTAATAATGGTTTCCATTTCTTTCTATGGGTTTCAAAGTGTCTTCATGTCGTCTATGTCCTTTTAAACCACCTGAGCACAGTGTCACCCGTGACCATTCATGCTGCTTGTTATTGTTGGATTCATTTTTGTTTGTGATGGGAATTTGCAAGTTTACTTTTCCACATATTCCTTTCCAGGACTGATCATGGTGAAGCACTTGCAGTGCTGAGTCATCAAAGTATGTTCAACGGTGTCCCCTTTATGTTAGCTTTTAAAAGGGGGTCCACTAGCATTCCCAGTTAGTGTGTCCCTCCAGATAGATGTGTGCTGCCGTTTGCTTCTGTTAATGATGGCTGCTGTATCCCTTTTGTTTGCAGTGTCTCAGTTTGAAACTGAATTCTACATCAGTGGACTTGCACCTCTCTGTGATCAGCTTGTTGTACTTTCCTATGTAAAGGAGATTTCAGAAAAAACGGTAATTATTTTCTCCCCAAATGCAAAGGCACGTGGGGGTTCACTTCTTTAGCATTACACCCAGATCAGGTTGTTCATCAGTGGCGTACGCTATAATCTGAGCAGAACTTTCTGACCTATAAAATAAGGTTGGCAGAGATTACCCTTTAGACCTGACATATTTACTTTCCGAAACTCTACTCATTGCCTGCCTTTGTTCCTATTGCTGAGCGAAAAAAAGAGTCATTTTTTTTTTCCTCTTTTTTCAATCTCTCTTGGTATATTAGTCAAAAGGAATGAAGGATTCCTCTTGCTGAAAGGGGAAGAAACTAAGCTGACACTGTGCATTAGCAGAAATGACAGCAATGAAGTTGATCGGCAGCAACCACAGGGGTCCCTGTGGTCAGAGGGAATTACAGAAAGGGCATTTCATTATTTTCGTTGGTCCAGACATATTTGTTTACTTCCCAGTGGCCTGGTGATTCTAAGTAGCTTGATTATGGCTTTGAAATGGATTGTTGTGAAATCTCAGTTATCAGTGCAAATAATGGTACATCAAAATCTGTGGCTAATAAAAAGCAGCAGATGATCTAAATTTTGTTGTGCGTGTCTTTGGAAGAAGCTTATATATTGCCCAGCGGAGGGGTATCCACACCCAGTCTCTCTTCAAAGCTGAGGATGGCCCCATTCCGAGCTTGTCTTTATTATGAGAGTCCAGGGGTCCTGCCAGCACAAGAATAGGGGTGGCTTCAAGGCATAAACAAGGAGAGTGTACTGTAAAGGATTTTCTTTTGGATACTGTATATAAAAGAAATTGTAATTGATTCTCTAGTCCTTTACAGTAAGTAGGCAAGTGGGCTATCCTTGTTTGTATCTTTTTTTTTTCAAATGGAAAGAAATAAAATGGGGGAGAAAAACCCTGGGAGCCCTGGTTTTGAAGTGGTAGCTGCTCTTGAGCATTTCTCTGAGCAAGCACTTGCATTAGGAAGCCATCACTATAGTAACCTGAAGCTCTGGGTGCCCATGTTGCTAGGCAATGAAATGCTATAGACTTAAGTGAACACTCAGACCTACTAAAATCAATAGGGTTGGCTTCTAGCCTGTTGCAGGACATCAGTTTGCTATTATTTTATTTATTTTTTGAAAATAAAGAAAAGCAGTGGCTCCTGGGGGAGTAAATACAGTGCTTTTTGAGGAGGAATGCAGGAAGGATTGAGAATGTGATTGGAAGAAATAAAGAAAGAAGCAGTAAAATGAAAAAGGAGAAGCCTAATAAACAACTGAGCAAAGAAAGAAAGGAAACCTTTGTTAATAAAAGAGTATTTGAAGGGAATAAATGCCAAAGACAGGCCAACCTCATTGAGCACATAGAAAATGGATTTTTCTAGATGAAGAAGTGAGGGTTTGGGAGATAATTGGAAAATGTGTGTGCCAGTATATGTAGATACTCATTTTATAGACCACTAAAGTACACCTTAAATCCTTAAACACAGAATAAACTAATAAAATTAAGGCAAAAGGAACAAAGAGGTAAGCTCCCCTTCCCCCTTTATTTTTTCATACTGAAAAGATGGTTTAGTGACATTGAATAAAATTTGTTTTATGTCATTCCTTATTATCCCCCAAATATTATCCCCCACATATCCACGTGATACCTTTCACATACATGCATGTCTTCACATAGTTGGAGGGATAGTCATATGCTACTCTGCATTGCCCTGTTTCCATGGGCATTATTCCATTCTGCCTGCGTATGGCTGTGTACTGTCCACCATCATTGTGTTTAGTGGTTGTGTACTATTCCAAATCTGCTTGGTACACTTTAATTTATTAAGGTGTTCTCCCAGTATTTTACTTTTCTTTCATTCATTGATAAAGCACATGTATGTTATAAATTGTGCTGGGCACTAGGGATCAAAGATCAACAAAACCAGATTTCTGCTCTTAGGGAGTTCACAGGCAAGGGCTGTTTGGCCAGGGAACAAAAGTATAAAATGAGATTCATATTGCTGATGCTTTTCTTATACATATAAAGAGCCTTTTCTATGGTCTAGTGAAGTGATTTTCTTTTTATTTTGTTCAAAATATTTTTTTAAATTTGGCTATTCTGATTTTGATATTTTTATTGTTACAGTGGTCAATTTTTAAATATATTTCAGTTTTCTCCACTTTTTTTCAGTTGTTTCAAAGTTTAGCAATTTATAATTTCTCCACAGATCTGATAGGTTTTTCTTCACTAGTTGATCTTTTATAGTTGCTATTTTATTTTTGGAAAGTTTTCTGATTGTAAGTTTCCTGAGGCCTTTCCTGCCAAGCGGAACTGTGAGTCAATTAAACCTCTTTCCTTTATAAACTACCCAGTCTTGGGTATTTCTTCATAGGAGTGTGAGAAGAAACTAATATGTATGGCTAACTAGAATTAATTTGTGTAACATATAGAAATGTAATTTAAATTAATGTTTCTCTCTTTTCCCCCACTAGGAAAGAGAATACTGTGCCAGGCCTAGACTGGACATCATCCAGCCACTTTCTGAGACTTGTGAAGAGATCTCTTCTGATGCTTTGACAGTCAGAGGCTTTCAGGAGAATGAATGTAGAGATTATCATTTAGGTAAGAGATATCAAAGATCTGGGTAATACGATTTTTTTGTGTTTTTTTTTTCCCCTTCCTACTTGCACTAAATGGAATTTAAATTAAGGTGCTGAAAGAATCTTAAGAGAATACCTGGGTAGACCTCGTATGCTGAAAACAAGGACATTTGGATGCAGAGATGTTGCAGAACTTGCATAAGCTCCTATAGCAAAAGGGAAGACTAGAGTTCAGACCAGGACCGGGGGGAGGATTGGGCTCCTTGTTTTTTGTTCTTGTGTTTTTTCTATTGTCCTGACTACTTAATGTGACACATAATTTAATGTCAAGCCGCATGGCTCCATGATTGTCATATCTCTTCCATTTTACGTGTCAGGAAAGTTCGCTCTGGGATGGCAGAGAGGTTCTTTCTTGTTTGTAACTGAGTGCTCAGAGCCTGAAAGACTTCTGGCACATTCTAGGTATTCGGTCAATATTTGTTGAGTGGATGGAGGAATACACCTAGTCACGGCTCATAAATACAAGGAGAACCATTAATATTCAGTCATACCAGAGACGTCTGTGTTTGGCTATTATCATACCTTTGTAAACTATATTAATTAAAATAGAACAGTTAAGCTTTGTAGGAATGCTGTACTGCTTTAAACACAGTTGTCATTTTTTGAGAATATTTTCAGTTCTCATTGTGGCCAAAGGAAATGAAGAAATATTCTATATATATTTAAACTTTCTTATATGAAGACCCTAATCTGTTGAAAAATGTAAGAGTATATTCTAGACTTGGCAAAAAGCAACTGTGATTCACAACTGAAAGTGTCCAATCGAGGTATTTGGCTCAGAGCAAACTCTGCTGCACACTTAGAAACCCTTCAGAGCAGGTTTTATAATTGAATTCTGCAGGAAACCCTCAGATTGGCATTGTGCACAACATGCTGAAATGATAGATTATGTCCCTAGGGTTTGGGCGTCTGTCATTTATGCCTTAGGTGGCCTTGACCTTGATGAAGAGGAAACATTTATCGCCGACTGTGGGGTGTAATTGTTCTGTAAAAATAGAACAGTGCTGTAAATGGCCATAAATAAAATTTATATACAGTAGATGAATTCTAATATGCAATAGACATGGAGAATTTTTAACACTTTTTCAGCTGAAGTCAGAGTGTTAATGTATTAAATGTAGAATTTTAAACTCACCTTATTTTTTTTCAAGTTTTTTAGTATGTCATTGCCTCCCTTCCTGTCCCTCTCCTTCTCTCCCTTGCTTTTTTATCAAGTATTTTTACACTTAAATATTTTTAAAAGCACTGAAATATGCTTCTGTCATTCTTTACCCTGTCTCCCACACTTACCTTCCAACAGAGCCAAACACACAACAAAGATAGACACATTTTCTGTTCCTTCTTGGGCTGGGTAACCTAACCAGGTCCTCTGAAACCATTGCCAGATTTTCTGCTGTTGAGTCACCAAGTCGTTCCTCTCTTCTCTCACCTATAGAGTACTCTGAAGGGGAATCACTTTTTTACATCGTGAGTCCGAGAGATGTTGTAGTGGCCAAGGAACGGGACCAAGATGATCACATTGACTGGCTCCTTGAAAAGAAGAAATATGAAGTACCCTTGATTTTATTTCTTTGAAAGTATTGACTCATCTACAGCATGGAAAGGATAAAATATTTTTGTAATAAATCTTTTATGTAGTCAAAGTAGAGTATCCCAAGCCAAAAATATGTAGGAAGTTAATAACTTTCCAGTATCCCCTTCAGAAATTAGGGAACCAAAAGATTGCAATGGATTGACTGGCTTTACTGCTAAGTGGGGGAGCAGTTGGGAGTGGAAGGAGGAGGTGAGTTAGATCTAGACTGTTGGAAGTTTTATTTTTTGATTTTGTTCAAGGAAATTAAAATAGAGCTAGTATTTCAGAGGTGTCTATTTGGATTTAATGAAATCATTTATTTTGTGCTTATCACATTGATACTCACTTAAGATGATTTGAACTACCAGTTTGGATAGAATGATGATGTCCACTTCATTGAGTTTTGGCTTAGATTAATTTGAATAGATAATGCCCAATGTCGCTTAAAAAAAAAAAAAGAAAAAACCATTTTTCAACTTTAATAGCTACGAAGTTGTGTTATGTAGATGGGCTTATATACTAATTTAAAACAGCATCAACAATAAATAGTCTACGTATTTGTTGCACTAAGTTTGTAACCATCTGAAAGGATTTGGAAAAAAGAATTTTTTTTTCATTTATAAACCATTTAAAGTCCAAGTATTGATAGCTAGTTCATAACCCAGTTATTACCATGTTACTTTAAATCCAGTAGTGTCTCAGAGAAGTAATTGTATGTTTTATACATTTATGTTAATGTAGTATTTGTAAACTTTCCAAAATTAAAATCAGAGATTTTTCAAAAACTTAGTTTTAGATATACATAAACATATGCATATAATTCACATTTTTATTGAAACATAAGGGAGAATGCTCCTTTATCAATAGTGTCGTAAAGATTTAGAAGACAGCTGCCTTTTTATGTATGGAGACTAGGAGACTTTGTTGTATTTTGATTTGTGTCTGAAATGTGATTCAAGTGTCCTAATGAGGAAATGAATTCAAATGGAAGTAGGAGAAGTCTTCATTTTGGTTGACTGCTTTTGAGTTTGAATTCAGTGAGGTTCATTCAACCATAGTATTAAGAATTCCAGTGCTTCAAGCAAAAACCATGGGAAAATGAAGCTTTATTCGTGTAGTGCAGAATGCTAAACCATAATAACTGTAGTGTTTATAACCTCAATATCTTTTCTCTCCCACCTTCTCCCATTTTCCCTCCCTCCTTTTCTGCTTTTTTTTTTTTTTTTAAATCATCCTTATGTTTGGAATATAGGAAGCATTGATGGCAGCTGAAATTAGTCAAAAAAATATTAAAAGACATAAGATTCTGGTAAGTGTGCAATTTGTTATTTGAAACATAACTTTATCTTTCAATAAGTTATAGTGAGACTGAAAATAATTTGAAAAGAACAGGTTTTTCCTATCTTTTGAGAATTTATTTTAAACTAATTCCCTAACCTATGAGGTCAAAATATTTTATTTTATCGAATCAGTTTCTGCTTGTAAACAAGAGACTTGAACGCTTGCTAGAAGGCAAGTTTAGGTAATTTGGAAACTGTATGTGTGAAAAACACTTTAAATACAGAGCTTTCTAGTTATGTGTATGAAAGTTTCTCTAAATCATAGGTAAAAATCACATTATCACAAAATTTATCAAAAGAGAGGTTTCATAAAACTGCATTGCTTTGGTGTTTCCATAATAACAGACTCAGTTGATTTTGTTATGGAAACTAATCTAGAACATCAAATACATTTTTAATACATTTTGGACTCAGGAAAAATAGAGTGACTGAAAGCCCCTTTCTTTGCTAACTGTGACAGTGAATGTGCAGATGGAGAGCAGAGAGGAGCTCATATCCTTCACATGTGAAGGGTCCTTGGAGACCATCTAGCCTAGTTCCCTTGTTTACAGGTGAAAACTGGAGGCTTAGTGTTTTATGGCTATTTGGGTTTCGGCACAGATTCTTTCTGCCTACATTTTCCCTACCGTAAACTTCTCTGTAAAACTCCACACTAAAGCCTGAATTGCCAAAGAGTGCAGAAGCAAAATAATTTAGGAATAACAGGAGAAGAGAAAACCAGAGCATCTTAAAAAAAAAAAAAAAAAAAAATCCAGCCAAAATTGTGGAGAATAAGCAAGGATTCTCTAGAATTGGAAGAGAATGCATTCCGGCCCTTAGAGTAGTTAATATATGCGAAGATGCAGAGATGTGAAACAGCTTGGCCTGCTTGGTTATGTGGGCAGTTGAGGGCTTTTATTTTATTTTTATTTTTTTTTTATTTTTGAGACGGAGTGTCGCTCTTGTTGCCTAGGCTGGAGTGCAATGGCGCAGTCTCGGCTCACTGCAACCTCTGCCTCCTGGGTTCAAGTGATTCTCCTGCCTCAGCCTCCCGAATAGCTGGGATTACAGGCATGCGCCACCACGCCTGGCTAATTTTGTATTTTTAGTAGATACAGGGTTTCTCCATGTTGGTCAGGCTGGTCTCAAACTCCCGACCTCAGGTAATCCTCCTGCCTCAGCTTCCAAAGTGCTGGGATTACAGACGTGAACCACTGCACCCAGCAGTTGAGGGGTTTATTACACGGTAGCAAAGACCAGATCCTGAAGTGCCATTCATAATTGAGAGCTTGGTTCTCTCTTGGAACATCTAGAAGTCAATTTAAGCTTTCAGACATCAGATTTCCCCGTTAGAAAGATTCTCTGATGGAGATGGGGCCAGAGGAGGGCCAGCTGAGATGGAGATCAATCAGAAGGCTTCCTAATCTGGTGGAAAGTGATGAGACTTACACACAATCAGGAGGATTGGAGAGGTGAAGATAGATGGAAGATACAGTAAATTTGAATCTTTGGGATATGGTGACTGATGCTGTGTGGATGAAAGAATAGGAATAAAAATCAAGACTGACTCCCAGGCTTTGGGCTTGGGACTCTGGTTTGGTGCTGCTGTTCACTGATTGATAGAGATACCCTGTGGAAGGAGGAGCAGGATTGGGAGAATTGATGAGTCCTGTTTCAAACACATTAGTTTTAGGTGTCTGTGGGACATCGTAGTGGAGCCCAGGAAAGAAATTTGGATTCAGAAATAGATTTGGGAGAATTATCAGCAAACAAGTATTACACAAGCTTGGATCAGCCCACATGGGGTGAGTGTTATGAACAGAGGACCATGAATGGAACCATCAGGAATGCCGTCATTCAAGGGATGATGCATACATAGTAGATTTGGAATAGCCAGAGCAAGGTCATTTCATGGGAGCTGAGAGAGGAGAGAACTCCAGGGTAGAGTTAAATACTTGAGTAGTGGAGGTAAGTAGGTCAGAAGGTTAAGACGAAGTCAGCTGGTCAGTTGTACACTGGATTTGGTAATATGAAAGTAGTGAATTTTCTGTATATGTATTATTTATTCTCAACATGTTATAGGGAATGAAAAGTGAATAGGAGATTATAAAGATAGACTATCAGGTTAGCTGTGAAGGGGAAGAGGGTGAAGGCTGTAGCTGGGGGCTATGGCATCGTGGGATGATGGTAGTTTTTGGGTATTTTGTGTAAGAGAGGCAATTAAACATGCTTATGCTGAGGGAAAAGAGGTAAAATAGAGTTGACATAAAAGGTTGATGTAAAAGGAGGAGGAGGAGTGCAGGATAAGCTCCACAGTGGAGAAGCATGGACACGAGGATTGACTCTGAAAAGGAGACGTTCTTTCTCTGAACCTTGATGGAAAGATCCTCTATAGAATTGTTATGTGTGATCTGTTTCCAGAAAAATAAGGAAGTTAGACACTCTTTCTTCACTTGATGTCTCATATAGTAGTTATTAAGGTAAAAATTTAATAAACTAAAAATGATGGGTATTTTCCTTCACTGTGGAAATGGGCATGTCCTATATGTTAGTCCTATACATTAGTTATGAACAGATTTTTTTCTCTTAGCATGATGTAATTTCATACCAGACATGCAGAGAAGGAATGGGCTGCTGCCATTTTTTTTTGCCATACAAGAAGGTGTTTCACATGCACCTTTTTGTATGTAAAGTAGAAATTAAAATCCAACTTTTGTTATATAGAGAGAGTTTAAGCTTCTGGTGAAATACTTTTAGGTGCAAATAGTATATGAGAAGATTAGTCATAGGGAGCTCAAGCAAGAACTGTCCTCCCATGCCTCTGGTGATGTTGGCCACCCAAATCCTTTCAGAACGGAGGTAGAATAAGTGAATAAACATGAATACTCTGAAGCCAGTCACTTCCCTGCTTTCAGCCCAGTTTCTTCTCCTGTAAACAGATAGGTTTGAATCACAGGTTTTTCAGAGTTCAGTTTTACTTCAGTATCAACTTTAATATTTCCTATTTCCCTTTAATATGATAGTCATTATTTCATTTTTCTTTTTTTTTTTTTTTTTTTTTTTTTTTTGAGACAGAGTCTCGCTTAGTCGCCCAGGCTGGAGTGCAGTGGCGCGATCTCGGCTCACTGCAAGCTCCGCCTCCCGGGTTCACGCCATTCTCCTGCCTCAGCCTCCTGAGTAGCTGGGACTACAGGCGCCCGCCGCTTCGCCCGGCTAATTTTTTGCATTTTTAGTAGAGACGGGGTTTCACCATGTTAGCCAGGATGGTCTCGATCTCCTGACCTCGTGATCCGCCCGCCTCGGCCTCCCAAAGTGCTGGGATTACAGGCGTGAGCCACCGCGCCCGGCCTGTTTCATTTTTCTTATACCATCTTTTCAGACTTGGGGTAGAAGAAGCAGGTAACTTGCATTCTACAGATGAAGACACAGGAAACAATTTTATATCCATTGACAATGTGGAACTGTTGGATCATGTTTCTAATATCGAATACCACCTTTATGAAAAAATCTCTTAAAGGGGGCAGATTAGGAAGCTTTAAAATACTAACATTATTTACTTTTTTTAGTGACCTGACCTGTGAATTCTAAAATGTATGAAAATACAAATACATTTAAATATGAATATGCTTAAGAAGCAAGCATAATTACATAAAGCAAGATAATAGTATAAACAGGTTATAGTCAGTAGTGCCAATAGGATCCTAATGTTGTGCTGTGTGCAGAAACTGAGACTGAACTTTTTAGTTATTCCGGTTAAATTTTGACATTTCTTCATTTGACTTTCCCTAGGATATTGGCTTGGCATATATAAATCACCTGGTGGAGAGAGGAGACTATGACATAGCAGCACGGTAATGATGGCATTTTCAATTATTTTTAATATAAATAGAATTGAGCATTGCTAACAATACAAATAAGCCATTCTTTGCAGTTGACATTTTATTTTTGTACATCTTTCTAACAAGAGTAATTTTTGAATATTACTTTTGAACTATAATTTTTGAATATTAATGATTTCAGGTATATTATTTTCCCAACTATTTCATTTTTACCAGAGGAGAATTGTTTTTCTCATTACTTAATGAGAAAGGTATCAAGAACCATGAAGGGTCTCAGATTTTACCTATTTACATCTAACAAGTTAGCTTGTCATTTCCCTGGTTGCTGGCAGAAGACAAGAGACTCTCGGGGCAGATCTAAAGGACTTTCTGAGCAATAGTACCAGCCAAGGTACTACTACAACAATAGCAGTCAACCAGAGTGTCAACATTTGCCCCAGTCCCCAAGCCCCAATTCCCACAATGCAACAGAGGGTGGACATGCAGATCCTGCCCATACAGTGGGCTGTGATACGGGAGAGAACCCCTGAGCTTAGGGTATCTGAATCTTTTCTAGTGACCAGGAACCCCATGTATTAGTACATTCTCACGCTGTTAGTAAAGACATACTCAATACTGGGTAATTTATAAAGGAAAGAGGTTTAATTGAGTCACAGTTCAGCATGGCTAGGGATTACTTACAATCAGAAAACTTACAATCATGGCAGAAGAAGAAGCAAATGTGTCCTTCACAAGGCAGGCAGGAAGGAGAAGAACGAGAGCCCAATGAAGGAGGAAGCCCCTTATAATACCATCAGAACTTGGGAGAACTAACTCACTATCATGAAAACAGAATGGAGGAAACTGTCCCCATGATTCGGTTTTCTCCACCTGGTCCCTCCCATGACATGTGGGGATTAATGCTAACTACAATTCAAGATGAGATTTTGGTGGGGACATGGCCAAAGCCTATCTCCCTGCCTGCCCTTCGTCCCAGAAGACATCATTTTACCTTGATTGTACTGGGCAGTAAGAAACCTTCCCTTTCCTCTGGAGGGAGACACTATTTGTATCCTCTCATTTCTAGAGCTGTTTGCTTTGTAAGCATCCTTGGAAGATAGTCCAGAACAAAGTGCCTCAGTTTATGATTCAAAGAAAATTTTCCCAACCAGAGGATGACAATTAAATAGAAGTGACCAGACCACAGCATCCTGGGTCGCAGAGGTCTGTGATGGGCAGAACACGTAAACGTTATGCAGTGGTGTGCACGTCTGTGTGAGTGGTTCCCACTGGAACTGGGCAGTGCCCACTGCGTGACTGCATGGCAGCCCTGGAAGAGTGGCCTCAAACCTGCTTCTGGTCCCCTGAGGTTATTTAAGAAAATGTGTTTCTTTGATATGTAAAGTAAGGTTTCATTCATACATAATCAGTCCTCCAGATTATATAGTAGGATAGGATTCTAATTTTCTGAAGTCTGATTTTGTAGTGCATAATTTAAAGCCATTCAGAAAGGATCTGGCACTTTGGGGTATGACGAGTTTTCTTCAAGGCAAGAAAGGTCCCCCGAAACCAGCAGTGCTCATCTGGATAAATGGGAAACTTAGAACAGGCAGATAGTTGGGAAAACCCCTAGTTGTAGTTTCTGAAAATAATTCATCTTTATTTATAAGCTTTTTATATTAACTTTTATAAGTTGTGTTAACTTATGTATGCAGCCAAATGAGTAACAGTAATACCTTTATGTTCATTGCTACTTGAGGTAGAAATTCATCAAAACTCTGAGAAGAGAGATTTCTCTAAACCTCTGGGGAAAATGTCCATTTATTCTGTCTCTCTTTTTGTTTTTGTTTTTGTTTTGTTTTGTTTTGTTTTTGCTTTCTTTCTCCCTGGGATGTTTTTACTGCCAGCAAATGCCAGAAAATTCTTGGGAAAAATGCAGCACTCTGGGAATATGAAGTTTATAAATTTAAAGAAATTGGACAGCTTAAGGTAAGCAAAGCCTTATTTTTAACTCTCAGTTTCTGCAAGTAGTATATTAATATTGCAATGGAAACAAAGATAATAGAACTCAGCTCTTTATTGGGAAGTGATTATTATCTTAGATGGAAAGAAAAATCAAACTTTTAGAGATCAGTTTCAAAATATAAGCCTGGTGTAAAAAATATACATATATATAAGATTATATTACATATACAATGTGTTCACTTATTTCTTTCCAGTTCTGTGTTTAGACGAAGTTTTCATGCTCTTTTTAATGACTTTTGAAATAGGTGGAATCTCATCCAGTAGGTTATAAAGCGTAAGACTTTTTTTTAGATTTACTGAATAATTAATGTATTTTTCAAATAATATTTTACATGCTGAAAGATGGAAAAAATTGACCACCTAGCTCTAATGAATAATTTTGGTGTTTCTTTTTTTAAATCTTTCAACTTGGTGCACAACATCCTAATCAATCAATAAACTATTCTTATGTTTGTTTTAAACATTTAAAACATGTTCAGTATTTGTGGACCTTTTGAATGCTCCCTTGGAGTTATAAATATGCTTTAAAAATTCCCAGTTACTCAGCTTGTCAACCGTGTGACTCCTCCTCTGTCTGCCCTGTAAATGTTACACTTCTCATTGGATTTATTGGGCTGTTCTGGAGGACTTTATCCAGTCCTGCCTCCCTGTTTACTTTAACAGCTGTGTAACTTGGACCTCTTTTTTGAATATCATGTCGTGGGCATTTCTCCTTGTATATACTGCTGATAATGATAATTCAAGTTAATATAAATCCATTTCCTTCCCAAATTCAGTCCTTTTCCATTTAGTCTGTGTTTATGATACACAATATACCCATTCCCCAGGGCACAAAGCCACTGTTCTTGATTAGAACATATTACACCCCTCCTCATTCTGTTTAATCTCCACTTCTTGTCAGTTTTATCATGTCAATACCAGTCAGGTCTCTTCTCTTCCCTTGTGGTACCATTGCCTTCATTCTTGTCTGAGCCATTGCAAATGCCTTCTGATAGATCTGTGGGCAGCCCTACCCCAGAGTTATCTGCATAAAAAATAAGTCTTGACTCTCACTTCCCTAATGCCTGTTGCTTCCCTCCTGCCTATAGAATAAAATCGGAATTCCTCTCATGATCCCACCTCCCCTTCCTCTCCAGCCACATCTCCCTTCAGTGATGCCATGTCGTATCTCTGGGCCCCTCTGACCTCCCTGCACACAGATGCATGTTCATGGTTCTGCGCCTTTGCTCATGCTATTCCCCCTGCCAGGTGTCCTGCCCCTCTCTTATTTTTTCCTGAGAAACCCGGGGCTTTAGTAGGCAAGGTTCTCCTCTGCTGCTGCAGCACTATGCCAACCCTTCTCTTGTAACACTTACCACACAATACAGTTATTGTCTGTTTAATTGTCTGCATATCTTTCTTCTAGGACTTGTGAGCTCCTTGGGGATCGTGACCCTCTCTGTCTGTCCCCAGTATAAAGCATTGATGATTGGATCGTAGGGCATTATAGTGACAGTATTTGGAAATGGACTTTTAAAACAGCACTGAAAATATCTGAAGACCACAAGATGTATTTTTCCTAATTTCAAAAGATGATTATGCATTGGTAAAGGTTGATAAACTCCAGTTGAAGGAAAGAAAGATGAATAGATTACCTATACTCCTCGATTACTTAAGAAGTTGACTTTTTTCATCTCTGTGACTTTATCCCTCCTATTTAGATTTCTATTAACTCATCAGGAAGAACAGAGAGATGAAGATTAACAGGCAACTTTTAAGTTCATTCATACATGTATATACTTTTGAAAATATATTATAATTTGTTGTTAGAAAGTAGTGTTCATTTAAATCCTCTTCAGAACATTTTTTTCAGAGTACTGTATTGCCTCACATTTTTAAAGTAAAAATATACTTTATGTTTTCTGCATAAATGGAATGCAGTTTTGTTTTGCCATTTTTTAAAGGATTTTTTTTTCCTTTTCCTTACCTAGGCTATTAGTCCTTATTTGCCAAGAGGTGATCCAGTTCTGAAACCACTTATCTATGAAATGATCTTACATGAATTTTTGGAGAGTGATTATGAGGTATGGTATTGTGATGTGGTCATATTTACTTGTTCTCGATGGGAAGTGTTAGGAAATCTAGAAAGGAATACAGTGGAGCGATGTCTGTAAAGGAAACAAACAGATTTGTAGTTTGCATGTGGCAGGTGAGACTGAGCTAGAGAAACTCCAGTGATAACTCACGTTTATGTAGACAGTGAAAACACTTAGTCCTTGTGCATTTTAAGGAATTCCTTAAAGTTACCTTCTTTCTAGAACTAAAGAAAAAGAGCTAAGTACTATTTTGTGGATTTCATAAATACAATAGCAGCTGCTGTTCCATCTTTGATATCATCCCAGAAGAAAGAGAATTATGAGTGTTCTGTGAAAATGATGGAGAAGAGTGCAAACTTTCTTTACAAATGCTAAAGTATATTATAATTTTCCTATTTTTAAAGTAATGTAATTTAAGCATTTAAAAAAATTTATTGTTTTTATGATTCTGTTACAGTTCTTGCACATGATTGAACTCTTACTTTTTCATGAAACTTTTAAAAATCCTGTATCATCAAGGTTATCCTGTTGATTTCATATCTAGAACACTTTTTACTGAGATGGAAAGAAACAAGCATGACTTAACCTTAGAGATTGTAGATGTTTTCTCATGAATGTTTTAGGATGTCTGTCTGGTCAGTACTATTAAGGAGGTTGTAAATAATTTGTTTTTATTTTCATAAGCTCTTATAAATAATTCATATTTTACCTTCCCTTATTCTCAGCTTAATATTTAATTTTGAATTAAATTGTCACATAATCATTTAAATAGCTGTGTTCCCTAACAACACTTTTGATCACATATGTGGAGAGAAATTTTGTGTTGCTAAGCAGAGCACTGAAGGTCGGATTACAAAAAACAAACTGTACTTCTCTGGAATATTGACTTGTCAATTTTTTTTTTTCTCCCTAAAAAGATTTGAAGTAGTATTGGAGGTAAAGGTGCTTCATGACTTCTTTTTATGGGGTTTCTAGTCATAATGCCTGTAGCTTTGCCTATTAATTTACAACCCAGCAGAGTTATATTAAACAGTTAAGCTTTGTTTAATATTAACGACAAATGTGTAAGTATGTTAAAAATGGGATGATTTCTATGGCATTTCGTTTCATGAGTACTTTCTAGACTTTTACTTACTATAATAGGCACTGAGGTTTTCTATAACTTTGCTCATTCAATCATAACAGGTCCCTAGTACCTGTGTCCTCTAATTAATAATAATGGCCACAGGATAGATTTTATAAATATTTTTGGGGTAGCACATTTATTCAAGGGTACACAAAGCCAGTTAAACAGAGAGACGCCTGACATGAAATATGATAGATGTTTATTTCAGTTTATGGTGGGGTCATCATGCTTTTATCACACAAGATGTTTGGTCATTTTGTCTTATTTTGTGTTTGAAGTTGGCAGCACCATGAGGCCCTTGCATGATAGTGAAAAGAAAAAAATGGAGCCAAACTTTCTTCTTTCCCTGAGCATTGTTATGAATAGTCTAGAGGCTACTGTGAGCTGCTGGTATTGGGGTAGAAATCTTTTCAGACTATTTTATCTTATGTAGTCTTAAGAAAACAGGGCTGTCACAGTGGCTTACATCTGTAATCCCAGCACTTTGAGAGGCCAAGGTGGGAGGATGGCTTGAGCCCAGGAGTTCAAGACCAGCCTGGGTAACATAGTGAGACCTGTCTCTACAAAAAACTACAAATTAGGTGAGTGCCGTGACATATACCTGTATTCTCAGCTATTCAGGAGGCTGAGGTGGGAGGTTCGGAGGATGAGGCTGCAGTGAGCTGTGATCATGCTACTGCACTCCAGCTTGGGTGACAGAGTGAGACCCTTTCTCACAAAAAGGAAAGAGGCCGGGTGTGGTGGCTCACACCTGTAATCCCAGCACTTTGGGAGGCTGTGGGAGGCTGAGGCGGGCAGATCACAAGGTCAGGAGATGGAGACCATCCTGGCCAACATGGTGAAACCCCATCTCTACTAAAAAAGAAATACAAAAGTTAGCTAGGCATGGTGGCATGCACCTGTAGTCCTAGCTACTCGGGAGACTGAAGCAGGAGAATCACTTGAGCCCGGAAGGCAGAGGTTGCAGTGAGCCAAGATCGCACCACTGCACTCCAGCCTGGGTGACAGAGCAAGAGTCCACCTCAAAAAAAAAAAAAAAAAAAGAGAAAGACAAAGAAAGAGGGAGAGAGAGAGAAAGAAAAGGAAGGAAAGAAGGGAAGGAAGGAAGGACAAGGAAAGGGAAACGAAGGGAAGGAAGGAAGGACAAGGAAAGGGAAACAAAGAGAAGGAAGAAAAGAAAGAACCTTGATCTGAAATATTATTTTGGTTCTACAAACATTTTAATGTTCTGATTGAATCCATTCCCCAAATTTCTGAAGTAAAATTTCAATCATGTTAATATATAAGAAGGTTGCAATCTAAATGGAAAATATGTGGTCTTTTGTTCTGGTCTCTTGCCACCCTTCCAGGGGTTACTTTGATAGAAATTGGGTAGAACTTTAATGAAAACTATATTACTGATTCTTTTGCGATTTTCTTACCAAATCCTGATGCATTACAGAAGCAACTTCACGCTGTTTTCATTTCTAAATATTATTTAAACAAATTCACAGTAGTTCATTAAAGTATTAATGGAGTTATTTAATAGTAATAATGTACCTTTTTTTATATAAACCAAAAAGTGACCAAGGCAGATCTCAATTGATTTAAAGGTTTATTTTGCCAAGGTTAGGGACATACTTGGGGAAAAGAAACAGGGCCTGTGTCCTGTGCTTTTTCCAGAGAGAGTGTTGAGGACTTCAAAATGTAAAGGGGAAAGAGCAAGCAGGAAGAGAAGGAGGAAATTTTAAAAACAAATAAATAAATACATAGGGGGAGAGTAGGCAGTGAGGCACGTGGTCACATACCAGTGATGCTCTGATTCGCTCAGGGAATCTACATTTTATATGTAAAAAGAGAGAGGTGGGGAAAAAGTCAATTATGCATTCATCTCTTGCTCAGTAGATCTACCTTTGACATGAATAAAAGAAGCATGTGAAATGACAGCTCTCTGGGAACAAAAGGAAGGCAGTTTTTGCATGACTCAGTTCCCTTAACTTTCCCTTTGGCCTAGGGAGTTGGGGGTCCTGAGAATTTATTTTCCTTTCACATTTAATAAGGTGGACATTTTAAATTCTCTTTACTGCCTTACGGATATGTTTTTGTTCTAAACGTTGTCAGGGATCAGTAAGTAAACTGCTCCACCATATTTTGAGTTATAAAACATGAGGGCTAAAGTCAGGAATCAGGGAGTAGAGACTGAGCAAGATACTGGCCCAGAATCAGCTCCGGGAGGAAACAGGATCAAATCAGGGAACCACAAAATTTGAGATCTAGAAATAGCCAGAATAAGAGCCAGGGGATAAGACTTGAGCCAAAGTCCCAAATTCCAACATAAAACTGGCATTAGAAGCCAGAGTGGAAGGAGGACCAAGATGGTGACTTGTTAAAGGTATAGAGTGCTGGACAGTTTCATTGTGGGAGCAGCCCTGTCCCAAGCAGGCTGCCTCGTACAGTTGTGCTGGCTATACAGTGCACAACTGCCTAACCAGTCGCACCCAGCAGCCCAGGCCTAAGTGCATTAGAGGACTCTTGGTGATGGGGAATGTAGCTGACTTGGGTAATATCTGTAAGATGTTAAAGCTGTCATCCAAATGTTACAGTTAGTCCAGAATGGGGATAGAGCAAGTCCAACCTAAACTCTTGTCCATGCAGTGAGACTTTATAGAAGGAACAGGATACCTTTCTTAGTTGTACATTCCGTAAAACTAAGGACCGAAGAAGATGGCACAACCTGCCTCCCAGGAATGCTAAATGGAGATTTATTGTACAATAATATTCCCTGCAACTCTTCACTACACCCAAACCCATAGTCTGAAAATTGATGAAATGTTTATTGAAGAAACCTTTAATCATATAATTGTTTGGGCTGTTATGTGACTAAAAGTGAATACTTTTAGGGATGGTTTAAATTGTTTGGTTTGTTTTGAGAATTTAGGAGAAACCAAACTCAGTTTCTCATGCTATACTCTCACAACACAACACTTCTGTGACCAAATGTGTGGATTTTTCTGCTACAAACTAAGAAAGCAATTAGTTCTTCTGTGGACACCAGCTGGGTGTCCTCTAATTCAATTCAATTCTGACACTATCTACATGAAGATAGCATCAGATCCTGCAGGCTGAGGGCTCAGGCCCATAAGACTGCCCCCACTTCAGATGCACCAATCACAAGTTATAGGCTGTTACCTGTACTTCTGACTGGTCAGCTATAAACTGGTATTCCCACTACCACCTCCTTAGATTTGACTCATTTGCTAGAGCAGCTCACAGAACTCAGGGAAACATTTTACTTATATTTACTGGTTTATTAGAAAGAATATTGCAAAGGATACAAATGAACAGCCAAATGGATTAGATGCATTAGGCAAGGTGTGTGGGAAGAGGCATGAAGCTTCCAGGCCCTCTTTGGGTGTACCATCCTCCAGGAACCTACAGGTGTTGAGCTCTTGGGAGCTCTCCAAAGCCACTCCTTTTGAGTTTTAACGGAAGCTTCATTACTTAGACATGATTGATTTAAATCATTGGCCATTGGTGATCGGCGTAACCTTCAGCCCCTCTCCCCTCCTTGGAGGTTGTGGCGCAAGGGTGAGGGTAGGGCTGAAAAGTTACAACCCTCTAATCCTGCCTTGGTCTGTTCTGTGACCAACCCCACCCTGGAGTTACCTAGGGGCTGCCAGCCACCAGTCAGCTCATTAGCATAGAAGAAGACATCATTTTGGAGACTCCAAGGATTTTAAGAGTTATATGCCAGGAAACAGAAGGAGGACCAAATGTATATTTCATAATATCACAACTATTATTCTGTTGAATGAGTGTTCTCTTTCTGTTTTTCACCTTTGGTTAGGGTTTTGCCACATTGATCCGAGAATGGCCTGGAGATCTGTATAACAATTCAGTCATAGTTCAAGCAGTTCGGGATCATCTGAAGAAAGATAGTCAGAACAAGACTTTACTTAAAACCCTGGCAGAATTGTGAGTATACTTAAGTGTTTCTTTTTCCATATCAGTCTATGTTGAAAAGTTTTTCGTACTTTAGATTTAGCACATAAGTAGAGAGGATGCATTTTATACCATTTCCTACATTCCCTCTTAGTAAAAACCTTCATAAACCTCAAATGAGTAGCAGAGAAGGACATATGTGAAACTGTACAATTGCAATGTAATCTAGTTCCCAGAGAAGAGAAACCCTAACGTGCAGCGCTTGGGAGAGGCAGTGGTTAGGAAACAAAAGGGTGCCAAGTTAAAACTTGCATCACTCAAGCATAACAGTTTCCCAATGAGCGAAGCTCTGGATTTTGCTCTTCTAGGGTCTTCAAGTCAGTTAATTTAATTTCTCAAATGTCAATTCTTTATGGGATAATTTTAAGCTTTAAAAGAGATATCATAATAGAGGACTAAGTGCACTCCCCTGACCCTGAGTCAGGGCTCAGAAAATGGCAGCTTGGTTAATATTTTTCATATTTGTTGGGCACATTCAGTGATGCAGACTTTGTGCGAGGTGCTTATGATACATAGATAAGATATGCTCTCAAGTACCTTCGATCTAGGGAAACAAGAAGTATACTGCAGGTCTAGCCAAGACAACCATCCCTGCATCCACCTCTCCTCAGTGCCCCCATCACCTCAGACCACTCCTCTCTCTTCTTTTTTCTTCTTTTGCCCAAAACCAAGAAAGGTATACCAAAATGACCTAGAACTCTGGACTGTATTGGATTTTCCACAGAGGAGGTTGTGTTTATGGCATTCTGATTTGACATGCTGATCATTTTCTCTTGGAAACGTCCTGTTAGATGCCCTTTAGAGTCTGCAGTACCGTTCGTAATGGACCAACAGTACAGCTTCAGTGCAGTGAGCTTTCAAGAGCTGGCTTAGGGACTTAATGTGAAAAACATTGTTTCAATGGAAAAACACATTTCAGTTAGACACAGCTCCTTTAAAATCAGCTTTTGGAATATTAGCCATTTGTCAGCTGAATACTGCTTGTAAGAATTGGAACGTATGTTTCTTTTACCAAAATGAGAACTTCATCCTGGATCCTAGTTTCCTTGCTGTATGGATGTTTGTAAATCTTTTGAGGCTGAGACTCCCAATAAAGACCATTTTTATTACTTGAATATTGTGAATTTTCTGAAATTTTGGCAACAAGAGAGGCAAAGTTCTGAGAAAGAAACACTTATTGGTCATGTATAGTTAAATCCCAAGGAATTTTTTTTAAATAAAGTTAACTTTTCTCTCGAAAGGAGTGTTTCCATTCTCTCTGTGTGTGTTTTAATTAGAGCTCTTGATGAATATTAATGTAAAACATTTGTATTACCAGGTACACCTATGACAAGAACTATGGCAATGCTCTAGAAATATACTTAACATTAAGACATAAAGACGTTTTTCAGTTGATCCACAAGCATAATCTTTTCAGTTCTATCAAGGATAAAATCGTTTTATTAATGGATTTTGATTCAGAGGTAATGTGCTTTTTATTTTAGTACTCTCAATTATTTTTACTATTTCAAGTATTTAATACTTAGATATCTATCAAATGCTGGATTGGTGAACGAATCACATAATTTGGCTGTATGCTGACAATCTTTAGAACCCTCTGACCCTCACTAGATGTTGTTATTTTAGTTGTTTGGCATTCAGGAATCCTTTGCTTAATGTGGTTATTCTGTGAGAGCAGTTCAAATTTGATAGAGAACTTTTAAAGTTGTGTGTGTGCGCATATAAAGTAATTTCTTGCTAAAACAATTCGTATAATTGATAGAAACAAACCAGGTATATACTTTGACTCATTTCTCCCTCCTAACCTGTGTTCCAGAATTTAAAAATTTAAAAATTAAGTGAACGTCTGTCTTGACCCGCTTATTACTATTTTATTTCTTGGTGTTCACGTATCCACCATGTGGGATTTCCCCTGGTTTGAGTTGATGCTCATGTCTAGGACATGTGGAATATGTTATTTTATTGTGTGACAAATTTGAATAACCTAATAACAAATTTAAGCAACCTAATGAGTGGACCCAGCCACAGTGCACATTGGCTCTTGCAAAGTGATGCAAGCTCTGTGTGTGTGTGTGTGTGTGTGTGTGTGTGTGTGTGTGTGTGTAAAAGAAATCTAATTATGGTCAGGCGCGGTGGCTCACGCCTGTAATCCCAGCACTTTGGGAGACCAAGGTGGGCGGATCACGAGGCCAGGAGATCGAGACCATCCTGGCTAACACAGTGAAACCCCGTCTCTACTAAAAACACAAAAAATTAGCCGGGCATGGTGGCAGGTGCCTGTAGTCCCAGCTACTCTGGAGGCTGAGGCAGGAGAATGATGTGAACCCAGAAGGCGGAGCTTGCAGTGAGCCGAGATTGCACTACCGCACTCCAGTCTGGGCGACAGAGCAAGACTCCGTCTCAAAAAAAAAAACATCTAATTACAATTACTCATGACAGAAATAATGAGGTTTATAAATGGTGTTCTTATTCAAAAAATTGAAATTTTAGATAAACCTAAAAGTAGAACCCTAAAGGCTCCAAAAGGATTAATGCATTTTTCAATTATATTGTACTGTATTTAGAGATATTGTGTGCTATATTAATCTCCACCAACTTAATTTAGATAGAAGCTAGATCTACCTTTTTTTCTCAAAGATGCTTTAGCCCTTTTTAAAATACTGAGTCAGGTCTTTAGGGACTACAGATTTGCAAAGAATTATGTAGCTCCAAGGAAGTTCAGGTAGAGAGGCTCTGCTTGTCTAGCAGAGGATGAGATGCTTATGTAAAAATTAATTACATTTTCCTCATATCTAGTCTCCCCTCATGCTCCCCCCTCCATTGTTCTCCAGAGCCTCGTTTTGCATATGTAGCTGTGGAAAAAAGATGAATGAACTGAAACTAATTGCTATTCGAGAATGTGATCCAGATGTAAGGAATCAGTCTTCTGGTTAGAGGAGACCTTAGGGGTAATCTACTCCAACACCCTCGTATTTCAGAGAACAAAAGTAACATTTGGAGCAGACAGCTAAGTAGCCGCAGAGTCTGGAACAAGGCCCAGGTGTTCTGTGTGAGGCTCAGTCTAGTGTGCTGTTTTCCCTCTTCCTCTTGACATAAACTGTCTAATTTGTGTTTCCCGAATGATAAAAGTGGCTAAAGTAAATTCTGAACGTTCAGAAGCTTTGTGTCATTATGAAACTTCAAGTATCTCATTCTCTTTCTGGCTCTTATATTCCCTTCTCATAAAGCCAGCTCCTTCTGTCTGTGGCGTCTTATAGGGAGACTAGGTCAAGGTTCAAGTAGCCAGAAGAAAAGCTCATTTTCTTGATATACCGGTAAAGAGATGCTCTCCATAACTACTGAGAGTCTCATGAGAAGGGGTGAAAGTATCCGAGACATTGAGGGTGGGGGGCTAGGATATGGGCAGTCAAGATGTTTTGTATTTGGTAAATTATAGCAAAGCACCATTTTAGTAGTATGCAAAACATAAAGACTTCAGATTGAGATGCATTTGAAAATGCATTTCTTCACAAATATCATTTTCCGTAAGGGCCATTGTAAAGCTAAGGGCCTCTTTAAGTATACAAAATAAGCCCTCCACCTGTGAACGGTGGTAACTACACTGCATTGTGTTTAGTCTTCTCTTCTTAAATAACAGATTTCATTGACTGTGGCTTTTTTTATATGTTTCAGAAAGCTGTTGACATGCTTTTGGACAATGAAGATAAAATTTCAGTGAGTGTCCTTTGTTTTTATATGTGTTACCAGATGAACATCTGGGATTCCTATAACTGTGAAGAAGAGAGTTTATCAGATAATTTTGCAGCTGTCTTTCTATCCTCATAACTGTACCTTGAAACTTTTCTTTTTTATCTAGATTAAAAAGGTCGTGGAAGAATTGGAAGACAGACCAGAGCTGCAGCATGTGGTGAGCACGGCAGTGTCCTCCTTTTGCCCTTTTGATTGACCAGTGAGTGAATCACCTTTCAGTATTGGTACGAGGAGGATACTGGAGTGAATTCTTCAAGGAGGTTAATATTCCAGTTGGAGGTTTCACCACAAACAATGTTCTGTAATTACCAAAATGCAGCATATGTTGTGAATTCAAGAAGGTCAGGGATTAATTGTAGATCAGGCACTTGAATTTTGACCCACAATTGAATTGTGATGGAAAAAAGTTACCAATCTATTATATTACTATAATATAAATATATATAACATAGCTATATATTTAACTATAATGAATGTTTTTGTGTTACGCTGTGTGTAGGAGTAAGCACTCTCCGTCCGTAGTTGCCATTAAATATAACCATGGTGTACATCACAGTAAAGGCCAGTATGGCACTGCTGATACTGTACCAAGTTCTCCTGCTAAGGAAATGTCAGACAACCATTCCATATCCAGGACGACCACAGGGCAATAAAAGGCCAGAGCCTCATTTCTTTTGTCCCTCACCATGACAATAGCTAATTCCATTTTTCTTATGTGCTACTGGTGGTTGTGCAATTCAGGCCTGTTATTCTAAATTTCTTTGGGGGGCTACTTCGATTCTCTGCATTGCATCATCATGAGCGTAAAGCAGGAATAGTTGTTGTATATGTCCTTTAAAACTTACACAAGAGAAAACTTCAGCAGACATAAGGACTGTGGGACTATCAGTAGGACTATGGGTATCAGATACAATAAGTGCACCTGTGTCTCTGCCTATCTCATTGCGCCCTAGGAGGAGGCTTAGGGAATAGAGCATTTTTTTCAAAAGTCACTTTTCTGCTTTGAAGCTTTTGAAGACTGCAGGAAGGGAATGAGAGGCATTTCTCTTTTGCTCAGATGCTATTGCTGCATTGTTCATGATTGGAAATCTCAAGATTATCTGTGTCCCCAAGCAAGGCTCCACACTGCTAGCCACCTTGGGAATGCGTTTATAAAGCAGTGATTTCTGACCTACTTAAGCCACGAGACAGGATTACAGGCAGTAGCTATCTGTGTGACAGTGTAATCAGTGCAATGGTGAAGTAGTGGCACAGCCCACAGTAACATGGCTCATCTTCCCTGCCAGGCAATGTCTTGTCTCTATAAATTTGACTCAGCATTCATGTGACAGAGCCTCCCTGTCCTGTTTGCATTCTGGGAAACAGCACTACGTTTCCCCACTCACACACTGACCCCAGTGCCAGTGGACTGGCGGTGGTGTTCATTAGACCTCGGCCTGACACTTGAGTTCAGTCTACTGCTTGTACCACTCCATTTTGCCTTAGGAAGAGGTGAACAGGAAGCCTGAGGATTGGTTTCTTAAGGTGCATGTGTCCATGGTTAGGCCTCATTGTGACCAGATGCAACAGCGATGACAAACATCAGCGCATTTACAGTCTCAGCTGCAGGGTGGGCTGGTGCTCTGTGTCTGTGATAAACCAATCCACTTGGAAACAGCCAGCCAAGGTTTAATGCACATTGTGGGATTGGTGATTAAGTCTTCCTGTCTTCAGTAGATTGTGGGGTTTTTGTTTACGTTTAATATTCGGTAAACATTGAATTGTTTTCTGACTTCTGAGGACTGTATTGATAGACTTAATCTTGCCTGTGAGGAGAAAGTGAATTACTGATTTCCTCTGAAGTCGATTAACTTTTTTTCAGACAGCTAGGGTAAGGAATCAGTTTTGAAAACTGTTTCACAACACCTGCATTCTTCTTGATTTTTACTTTGTATTTTTGTTTTTGATGTTACCAGTTTAGGCAGCATTTCATTTGAAGACTCAGCAACGAGGAGATGCAGAATGTATGGGAATGAGTTAAGTGCCCACTACTTGAGTTTTTAAGAACATACGCTTGTCCTAGGACTCTGCCCTCTTTTATATAAAAGAATTTTTATGATCTGGGAAGACCACTCATCTTTTTACTTCTGAGCCAAAGCAGATGGCAGTGAAGATATTGACAATTGCTGTCATTAACATTTCTGTAGTGCTTGGTGTCTGCTAAGTTCATTGGTTCTGAGTGATTTTGTAATGGCAACTCTTTTAATTGTCACAGTAACTCAATAAGATTTTTGTAGATAAACTGAGTCTCAGAGAGATTAGTGACTTGCCTAAGGTCACAGTTGGTACGTGGCAGAGTCAGATTTTTGGGCCCTTCTAGAGAAAGTATCTGAATTCTTTGCTCTCCCAAAGTGTTTTCCTTTCCACTTCTCCATCACCTAGAGGTTTTCCCTGAAGAATGCTTCTCCCCCAACCATGTTTAGAGCTAAAAATAGCAATGTTAGCCAGGTATTGCTTTTCTTATTTTAATGGGTCACGGCTTATCTTTTGTTCCTTTTAGTATTTGCATAAGCTTTTCAAGAGAGACCACCATAAGGGGCAGCGTTACCATGAAAAACAGATCAGTCTTTATGCTGAATATGATCGACCAAACTTACTTCCCTTTCTCCGAGACAGTACCCATTGCCCACTTGAAAAGGTAAGGCACAGACGTCCCCCACTTGTACACTTTGGATGAAGAGGTTGTCATTGATGGTAAGTTGTTTGTCTTTCTTCTCTTCCTGTCTCTGCTCATCCATCCCTGTCCAAGGGGAAGACTGTTGCTCTCAAAGAAGTAGGTTTTTGCTTAGACCTGCTGTCAAGAAAAGGAGGTCTCATTGGATTAGACTTTGGTGAAGAGCTGAAGGTGACAGGTTTAATTGGAAGAACAGTTTAATCTAGGGCCTAGGACATAATCAACCATCAGGCAAAAATGGTATATTAGGAGTCTCAGTCCATCTCCCAGGGTCAGAGTGACACCTCACAGAGTCAGAGCCTGGTAGGGAGACACAGACTGTCCTAAGCCAGAAGCAGTTGCTCCAGTCAGGAATCAGGTTTGATAAACCAAGGTCATAGCTTAGGTCCTGCATCCTCCTTCTTTGAATGTCTACCCTGTGTTTTTCTATATTTCTCCTACATTCTGCATTCCACTATAATTATCTACTTACTAGTCTCTCTCTCCTGTAAATTCTTCAAAGACAAGGAATTTGTCTTACCTGTTTTGGTAAATCTAGTACCCACCCCACATTAGACATTTACTAAGTGTGTGTTTCATCATGAGTGAGAGAATGAATGAATAAATTAAATACATGCAAGGTCCTAGTTAGGGCTAAATAAGGACTAGTAAGTTCTATGAGACTGCTGTTTCAAAATAAACTGAAGCACTTAACTATATATGTGCTAACAATTGGGCAGCCTTAAAGGCAACAGTATTATGTCCCACGGTTCTCAATACCATCTATCAGTAACATCTACAAATGTCTGACTAAAGTTGGATGGCCAGATACTTTTTAAAAGTTAGTTGTGTGACCACCAAAATAAAAAAAAAAAAAAGACATATTTGACCCATACGGGATATGTGCAAAGAAGCTGGATGATAACACAGTTTATGTACTTACAACTTCCATGTTGCTTCTTTAGCCCATGATGATTAAATGCATTGGAGTTACTGTGAACCAGTTTTAGCTCAATGGATTTTTAAAGTCTACAATTAATGGAAAAAAATCTTGCCTGCCTGTTAACTTATAAAACAACTTTAGTATTTTATATTTGTGGCCCTAAGACATTTTCTGAGGACTTAATTTGGAAATTCATTATCTTACTCTAAAAATAAAAACAGATATTACCCTCTTCTCTCACCATAGGCCTTTATAATCTGGCGATAGAGTGAGAATTGTATTCTTTAAACAGTGCTCCTTCGTTTGTTTCTCAGTTTTCAAGAAAACATTGTATATTTGCAGAGAGGATGTGGCAGTCTCCTGAAGTCTCCAGTTGACCTCTGAGACAGAGAGGTCACATGTGGGTGATTAACAACCATTCTCATTCCCTAAGCACAAGGTGCAGAGGCACCACCCAGGTTCCAGTATCTTTATATTGCTCACACACTTTATGCCCACCTGGTTTAAAGTTTTTGGGTCTAGTAGCACTCAGTGGAAGATGCCCTGTTCCACCCAGTAGGGAGCAGCAGAACGTTGCAGACCTGCACGTGATGCTTCCTACACATGTGGCTTGCTTAGAGCGTTTGTGTAGACCTTGTAGAATTTTTCTCTCTGGGCCACTGAAAACACCATATTGAATGTAAAAGAACTCAGCACAAGCATAGTAAAAGCAATTATGTTTTAAACACAGTTGTTTTTAAAAATTTATCTCATGTGTCCCACTGAAAGAGAATTTTGAGCATGGATTAGAGGTGGTAATGGTGGAAACAGATCATTATGAGATAATCAAGTAGTAATTGGTATTTTTAGGACTCCCTCAATGGGTTTTCGTGTTTTAGGTTATTGAGACTTCTTCATAAGAGATTATCTCTTTGTCAGGATCTATTGTGGGAAATCTGTATATTTGTAGAAAACATAGCACTCTACCCTATCAGGTACCCAAAGCTGTCTTAAAGGAGAGGTCCATGACAGTATTACTAACTCAAAATTCTTATCCTTTTTCCTTAAAAATAAGTTCTGGTTGGGTGTAGTAGCCCACACCTGTAATCCCAGCACTTTGGGAAGCTGAGGTGGGAAAATAGCTTCAGGCCAAGAGTTTGAGACCATCCTGGTGAACATAGCAAGACCCTGCCTCTACAAAAATAAAAACTTTAGTCCAGTGTAGTGGTACATGCTAGTATTAGTATCTACTCAGGAAGCTGAGGGAGGAGGATGTCTTGAGCCCAAGAGTTTGAGGTTATAGTAAGCTATGATTGCACCAGTGCACTCCAGCCTAGTTGAGAAAGCAAAACTCTCTTTAAATAAATAAAAAGAATAATAAGAAAGAATTCTGTATATACTCAGTCATCTTAGAAACAAATCCCTTTTATGTTTACATGTGACATGAAAAAGCTATCATATGTACCAATTTGTGAGTGACAAAGTGAATTTCTCCAATTAAATGCCTCCCAAGCATGCTAGTAAAGGGCATGGAATACATGTCTGCCTGTTTTGTGTAAAGAGCGACTCATAGAAAATGTGGTCTCTTTTTCTCCTGAATCTGAAATTGAGAACTTTAAAATTCTAGTGCCTCCCTTTCCCCAAAGAAATTTCTGTCTGCTTCCTTAGAATTTAGAGATTGTTGAGTCCTATTGGTACAAGAAGATTTTTTTGTTCTTTGTTTCTACTTTAAATGAGAAGTGTTTAAGCTTTCAAAGGCATATTCAGAACCTGTTGATCCACTGTTGTTTATAATTTACCTCTGGCAGAATAACACTATGTCTTTCTAATTTTTGGTTGTCTGCCTTTGCTGGGGATTGGCTAATTGTTGAAAGGAGGTGATTTCAGATTGGCAACTGATTGAAATCTTCAAGAATCTACGTCAACCTTATTTTGAATTGATTGAAATCCCACAATCAATAGTATTTGGCCCAAAACTTTGGAAAGATCCTGATGTCACATCAAAAGCCCTAGTTATGGTTTTCAAAGGCCGAGGTTCAGGATTTAAAATCACCACGACTCTGAAATTCAAAAATTAATCATAAACTTTTATGAAATTGTTTGTTCTAAAGGAAATACAGAGTGTGTAGGAATTTATAACATCTACAGCAATTTTTAAAGATAATAAAAATTATTTGTATTTCTTTTGTGCTTTATAATGTATGCTGTGCCTTCATGTATATTGTTTCATTGAATCTGTACGAAAGTGCGATTAGGTGGGTAGAGTCCTTTTATACATGACAAGCCAAGTCTTAGGGAGCTGGAAACAAGCCTAAAGTCTAGAGCTAATAAGTTGAGGGACCAAGACTTAGAACTTGGATCACTTAACTTTAGGCTCTGTATTTTTTCCACTATGTTGGGGAATCATTTTCAGGTTTAAAAAGTTAATTGAAGTGGTAACAATCACTAAAGTATTTCCTAGTGTTGCAAGAATTATGAAAGATTTTTTTTTAACTGTTAAACTGTCCTTCTGTAATTTACAGATGTGGTCATCAGGCCCTGGTTTTCATTTTGCAAATATGATTTGCTTGTGCCTAGAGTGGTTAAAAGCAGATCATCAGTTTTATAGTTTGGCAGATTTATACCCAAATTTGTGATCGCTTTCATATCTAATAGTATTCACAAGGTGGCAGTATTTCTGAATTTGGAAGAATAAAGCTGAGAGATGCCAAGTTTGCAGATTTTCATTAAAGAAATTTAAAGATAATATTGGTTAAAAGATGACAAGATCAAGGATAGGTAGAAATAATTATTTAATTTACATTTGATAAGGTTCTTATTAGTTACCCTCAGTTTTCTAACTTGATTCTTTACCTTCATACTAAATTAGAAAGAGGAGAATTAAAATATTATTTTTGCATCATTTTTTACTCAAGTTCTATTATTATTCTGACTTTTCACTTTTATTTTCACTACATTCTCCGTGTGTGTATGTTTGTGTGTGTGCTTGTGTTGTGTGTCTGCTTTAAAAATCTTAGTTTCCCTACTCTCTCCTCTAGAGGGAGCACCATGGTCCAGGAACATTCAAGAATCTAAATGCTTTCTTTTTATACTTTACTCAAAATTTCTAGAGACTTCTAAAGTCCATTCTCTCATTTGTGAGAAGAGGATAATTTAAGATACTGTTAGAAACTCGTCATAAAACATCTAAAATTATGTGAAATTGAAATTTCAGAGACTCAAATTATCTTTGAACTTGGTGAAACTCATCTGCTTGCATTCCATGTCATCCCTAACTTCAACTTGCCTTCAGACATTTCTTCCCACATGACTTCCTTTTTGATAGTATATACAGGATTTTATAGTCTTGCTATTCTATGGCATATTCAATGGCATATTCTACAGCAATGGAAATGTTTTATAATCCACTCTGTCCAACATAGTAGCCACCAACCACATGTCACAATTGAGTATTTGAAATCTGGCTGGTGCTACCAAGAAACCGAATTTTAATTTAATTTCATTTTAATCAATTTAAACTTAAATAGACACATAGAGCAAGTGGCTGCTGTCTTGGATAACTCAGATGAGGCTTCAAACTGCAAACTCTTTGTGGTTTGAGACTAGCATGTTCTTAGGCATTCTCATGTGCAGAAGAAAACAGGTAATGGCTCTGTTTGAAATCTTGAATGGTATTTTAAAGTGTGTAAGTGAATTTCCAAGTACAGAACTTATTCATGGATACCCTTTAATAATAAATTATTTTAAGCAGCATAAGTACTTATCATTATTCAGACATTCTCTAAACATTCTCCTTATTCCGTTGAATTACAGTATTCTGTTTATCTGTGAATGGCAGTCCCACTCAACTATAAACTCTCTGTATCTTAACACCCAGAACAAATCTAGGCACTCAGTTGACTTCTCAGTGATTTTTTGTTTGAATCCCGTGTCCTCCGATGTTTTTGCTCTGTTTTGCTTTGTTATTTAACTTCTTACCTATGTTTTTTTTGTCTCTGCAGTAGTATCGCTGCAGGAGAGTGAAGAGTTGGTAAGAAAGTTTCATCATTTACAATGATGATTGACAGGCAAGACCATATAGGAATAGGTAAACCATGTTTTTAATCAAAATAAAGGAAGATTTTTTTCGGTATTAGCCAGGGATTAGATTCAACTGTGAGTGATAAAAAATCCCAAAATAATAGTGGCTTAACAGAGCAACAGTTTCTTTTTCTGTCACGTGGAAGTGTTGGTTGAGTGGCCCTGCTGAAGGCAACATGCCGCAGGGTCAGAGACCGGGGCTCCTTCCTCTTGTTCGTCCACCTTAGGTGACCTTGACCTCATGACATAAGGTAGTGCCATCCAGTAGTGGAGAGTTGGGGGTAAGGGAAGCATTTCAGGCAAGGGGACGCAATGAAGAGATGAGCAGAGGGAGGTGAAGCTGCACAGGAATTCAGGGCTAGGTTGTGGATGCCTTGTAAGTCGTGGTAGAGATTCTCAGCTTTAAGTCTGAGTGGAGCAATGCAATAGAAAGTTTTGTATGCAGGGTGTGAGATAAGGTTTCCCAGCTGCGCTCATTCATCATACTGCATCCAGTTCAGATGGTACTTCCCCTTGAAGCTTCTCACAAGAGGACCACACAGTTTCAGTATCCCTCCTCTGTACACATGGCCCTTTGTTCATGTTACTGTAATCGTGGAATAATGCGTTGTCACATCTCTTGTCACTTCCTGGACCCTGAGCTCCCAGGGGTGGACTCATGCTGCTAATGCTCCTACTAAGCCTCCTCCTTTATTCTCTTCTTTGTTGTCCTCTTACTTGTAACCATCACTAACATTTTTATTATTGTCATCTTTCCATCTCTATCTAACCTGACCCTCTAGCACCCAGCACAGAGCATGTAGTAAATGTGTCCTGATTAATTTAGAATCAGTAAGTAATTTATCAGTATGTAGTAGGTCTTTTTTTTTTTTTTTTTTTTTTAACACTAATGGAAATGCTCTCATCTGCATAGTTGCTCCTTTTTGGATCCTTGATCATCGAAAGTATTTTTTTCCTTCTCTCCTTTGACAGATCATTGAGCAGAGTTCTCTTTCAACCCCTGTGTTCTGGCAGTACAAATATTCATAGTAAATTCATTCATTCATTCATTCGTTCATTCATGCAGCATGAAATCATATTTTCTGAGCATATGGTATGCACAATACTGGGAAAGTTCAACCATGAACAACATTCATTACATCTTAATGGAGGTAAACAGAGCTTAAACAAATGACTACAGATTTAGAAGGAAGCAGTGCTGTAAAGAAACCTAAAGTAGTGTAAAGAGAGAAAGCTTAGTGGGAAAGGCCCTTTCTTTTCATTTGGTGTCCTGTTTTCTACTCTTGCTCATGAAATGTTCTGAGTAGCTTCAAATATGTTTTAAATTGAATTGTGTAGAGTCCAGTACCTCTGAGAGGTGACCGAGTGCAGCCAGTCTAGGGAGATGTGTTCCTTATTTGTTTGCTTTGTTTTATTTTTAAAGAAAAGCTGTGGAAAAATTCTTTCAAGTGTAAGTTTAAATGACTTTATTACTATTTGTTCTTATTTGGTAGCCTATAGTAACATTTTTACCCTGCTTTAATTGAAGGCTCTTGAGATCTGTCAACAGAGAAACTTTGTAGAAGAGACAGTCTATCTTCTGAGTAAGTAGCTTTTGTTCATTTTGGTCGCCATAAACTAAGAAATGGGATGACAACATGAAGTAAATTGTCTAAGAAAGGACATAGGTTTTAGACCAATGTAACACAGAATTTGAGCCTATTTTGTACAATAACTTAATATATGAAAACAGACTTCACAGCACAGTAAAGAAGGAAGAGTTGTTTAATAAATGTTGAAATAACATATTGGTAATTTATAATCAACACATAAAAATTTATCAGTTTATACCTCACAACATAGATTAAAATAAATTGTAGATGAGTTGACAAGTTTTTTCATTTTTTAAAAAATTATAATCAGCTTGTATTACCATCATATTGGTAGAAAATAAATAATCACTTTTAGAAATCACACTCTAAATAACTGGAGGAAATGCAATTGAATACCGTAGTTTTGGAGAAAGAGGAGAGCTTTTTAATATAATCTAGGTGTCAGTGTTCCTGGTCTTCTGGCTCCTACCTCCACATGAGTCACAGTTTTTGTACCATGCATACCAAGAAACAAAACTTGTCATCTTTTCACATTCTTCCAAAATGAGCCACGAGCATGACAGCAATGTGGGTTGTACTGAGGATTGCATAATGTGGCATATAACATAACATTCATATCTGGTGTTTCTCCATTGTCTCTTCCCTGCTGACCTCAGTAGGGTTTTTCCGCTTTACACCTTTCCCTTATACAACACTCACCCTCATTGGCCTCTTTGCCTCTGTTGAAAAATAATCCAAATCCTCTATTCCCATTTATGTGTATGCAGATTCATGGGTGCTCAGCCACAAACCCAGAATTATCCAGTTGTAGCACCTTCCCTTCTTAGGAGAAGTGCTTTTGGGGCTGCATTTTGTTACTTCAGCATGTTCCTGGGGTTCTAATCACAATTTTAAGTAGCTCATCAATTCACTAATTGCAAACAGTGTTCTCCCCAATAAATATTTTGGTGGAATACATTTTTGTCATATTGTCTTAGAAGCAGTAGAGGACTTATAGGGACATATAGTCAGATTTTATAAAAACTTGAAAATCCTGTAAACATTTAAAATAACTAACCATTTTTAGAGACGTAGGCTGTGGAAATAATATTTGTAAGAAACACAAAATGCTATGGAAAGGGTATTAAATGGGATATCATTTCATTCACGAACCAGCTTTTATTGGTTGATTATGGCCATGTACAGTGAGAAAGATTCAAGATCCTTTACTAGTTCCTGTGCAAGCCCAGAGACAGCGGTAAGGGTGACAACCTACAACCAGGCAGTTGCTGTCCCTCCACTGAGTAAGGCTTTCTTACATGTACTGTATTAAAAACTCATGGAAAAATTTAAACTATTAAAATGCCATAGATCAATGAGCAAAGTATGTAAAGAAGATTAGCCAATAGAAGCATGGTTGATAAATACTTTCATCTCATGAGGGTTATTGAAAGACTTTCCCCTGAACTTGGGAGAGAAGAAAATGAGGTACCCTTTGATAATCGAATTTGCAATTGGCACAAAGTGTATCAGAAAAGCAATATGCACAGCTACCTCATGAGGCAGAGTGACTTTAGGGACTTTAAAAGTCTTAAGTGTATCTGAATTTGAAGGTATTGACCTCCAGAATATATATAAGTCTACCAAAAGTAAGTCAGAGTATGACAGACCTGGCTTCAAATTCTGGGTGTACTATTTAGTAGTTGTATGATCTTAGCAAGCTACTAACATTTCTATTTCCTCTTCTATAAAAGAGGAATATTAGTAGAACATGCCTGATAGGATGGTAGTGATGGTTAAATGATACCATTTATATGAGGTACTTAAATGAGTACTCAGCACAGAGTAAATATCCAGTAAATAGGAGATATTTATTTTACTCTGTTATAGAGAGTAAATGTTTTGTCACACGAGAAAATAGCCTTGTCTTAGCTTTCCAACTATGTAAACAAATTAAGAGATATGCAATTTTTTTTTTTTTTAAATCATTAAAATAACCTTAAATGAACTCTTTCTCCCATCTTCACCCCACCTAGGCCGAATGGGTAATAGCCGAAGTGCCCTGAAGATGATTATGGAGGAATTACATGATGTTGATAAAGCAATCGAATTTGCCAAGGAACAAGATGATGGAGAGCTGTGGGAAGATTTGATTTTATATTCCATCGACAAACCACGTAAGCATAAAAGCCATCTGTGGTTATAACTTTTTTTCTGTCAGTGTAGCCAGTTATGTCTAGATTAAAAACTATCTCAAGATACATTGGGTTAAAAAAATGGCAGTGTACCTACAATAAAAATAGGCCAGGTGTGTTGTAATGATTTCCAGTACTCCTCCTGTGCTGGAAAACCTGGAGCCTCGTCACTTTGCATTGCCTGAATGTGATGAAGAACAGGTGGCTACACAGTTTATTAATTGTGTCCCCATGAGGCATGTTTTTACCTGCTTGCAAGCAAATTGAATAAATGTCATCTGGGTTGTGTTGGTGTGTGTGTGTTTTTTTGTTTGTTTTTAGCTTGTATATGGGAGTGTTTATAGTTTAAGTGTATAGACCTTACCAGTCTTTTTTGGAAACATGTAACTGTTCTGGACATTGATGATATTTGGATGTTTGCATTGCAGCATTTAGCCTCTTTCCTGCACTGTTTTTATCAGTACAGCACCCAGAGTTTGTATTTGCTGGTCCTCAGCTTGACTATTTGCATTGGGTCTCCCATTTTGGAAAGGAAAAAACAAAAGCAGTCACCTAACAGAAACCCGACTCTTTTGAAAATAACTAACAGTAGTGATTTGAAATTTCCTCTTTCCTTTTTTTTTTTTTGTTTTTTATTTTTAAGTTTGGTAGGAAATCTTTATGTTCATGTAACTACCTTAATCTGAAATGGACTTTAATAACTATCCTCTTGACAATATAAGGAGTCTTATTTGTAACTAGCAAGATAAAGAATAGTTTAAGAATCTCAAGAGGCAAAGTGATGTCACAGAACACATCATAAACTTGAGGCTGGCCTGAGTGAATTTGGGCACATTACTTCTTAGCTGTGTGACCCTGGAAAAATTAAACACCCCATTTCCCTTGTCTGTAAAATGCGGCCACAGCATTCCTACCTTGCGCAGTATTTGAGGAAAGTGTATATAATACCTGAATGGTAATCAGTTGTCAATAAATACTGTTTGCACCCATTTGATGCTAAAAACTGTCATCTGAAGGCAAGTAATCATTTGTTCAGCTGTTTTAAAACAGTTCTTATTTACTTTCTCCTTCATGCCTTAAGGAGCGTTAGTTCTTGGAAGTTTAGAAGATTAATTCTTAGGAGTTTAGAAATTTAAATGGTTTTAACACTTACTTTGAAGGAAATAATTTTTTCTTTGAGTTACTTTTGGTCTAAAATTGCATTATGTGCAAATTATGTGCAAATAAAATTGCATTTTAATGTTGCTTTTATGTTCATTGTTTTATGTGATATTTTGTAGCATTTATTACTGGCTTGTTGAACAACATTGGCACACATGTTGACCCAATTCTACTGATTCACCGTATTAAGGAAGGAATGGAGATTCCCAATTTGAGAGATTCCTTGGTTAAAATTCTGCAAGACTACAATTTGCAAGTAAGTATCCTTTCTTGGACAAATGAGCATGCTGAATGAGTTGACTTAGTACTGGATAAATATTTCTAGGGTTTATGTTAGGTGTCAGTTAAAAAGTTTCAATGTTATGGTTACATTTTATTTAGGCCCAGATATTTAGAAAACTGTTCAAACACAGTAATTAGAAACGTCACCTTTAAAATTGTGTTGTCCAGTAATACCTTAAAGGCCTTAAGAAGGCTATTTGATTCTTTAGCCATCTCCAATTTTCACTTGCTTTTGAGCAGACATTCTTACATTTGTATGGTTAATATAACATGAAATTGAGGTATGAAAGCAGTTATAGTGGCCATTAGATCAGGCCACCCCAACATTTTTAGGGAGAATAAGTATTGTGTCCATTTGAGGGAATTAACAAAAATGTTTTTCAGTAAGGTAATAATTTTTTTTTTGAAGCCATTCAGTAATCTGTTGCCTGAAAGCTGTTAAAATATAGGATTTTATTTAACCTTTTGTCTGTTTTCTAGAATAGTGCAACTTTATTATCCTTGTTAAATCAGAATTTGTGATAAGAACAGTGGAACTCATTATTTTCATGTAAATTATTATACTAATTACAAAGCATCTTAATCTTTTCCTTAAAAAGACTCTAGCGATTACTATTTTTCAGGAAGCTGGTAGCTTCTATAGAACTTGAATTAAAACATTTCCTTAAAAATTCAGACTGTTGCCCGGGTGCGGTGGCTCACACCTGTAATCTCAGCACTTTGGGAGGCCGAGGCGGATGGATCACGAGGTCAGGAGATTGAAACCATCCTGGCAAACACGGTGAAACCCCGTCTCTACTAAAAATACAAAAAAAATTAGCCGGGCGTGGTGACGGGCACCTGTAGTCCCAGCCTCTCAGGAGGCTGAGGCAGGAGAATGGCGTGAACCTGGGAGGCGGCGGAGCTTGCAGTGAGCGGAGATTGCGCCACTGCACTCCAGCCTGGGCGACAGAGCGAGACTCCGTCTCAGAAAAAAAAAAAAAAAAAACCATTCAGACTGTTGTTCTTCCTCTAATTCACTTGAAAATGAGTTTTTGTTAATAGTGGGTGAAATTGCTTTCCTAGAAACAATTTTTGCAGGTAAAGCCAAAAGAAAAGGCTATTAGCTGAGGAGCATTATGATGTGAGATCCACTGGGCAAGGATTCACCATGCAGGTTGCAAAGTAGAGGTCTGCCTGCACTCAGGGTAACAGCCTTAGGTAAGAGGCAAGGTGGAAAGGAGAAGATATTGCAGGTACATTGGTGACATCAAAAACAGACGTAAGAGATGAAAGGGATGGCAGAGCTGCAGGGACAAGAGGTTGTGCCAGAGAGTGTGACGTCATTAATGTTTCTGAAGCGGAGTCATGGTGTATACATGTTCAAAAAGTGGGATGATGGTAAAGGTCATTTGTGTAGAATTAGTAGAGAAACTGAGGCCACAGCCTTTCTGAGTCATCCTCATGGACATGAAGGCCAGGAGGAAGAAACGAGGTGCCCTAAGCCAGGCTCCAGCTTCTCATTGAAGAGTCCACAGGGGACAGTGGTATTAACTGGACAACACAACTTTAAACGTGAAGAAGTTTGAAGATGGGAGTGGGGGTGGGGATGAGGGTGTGAGAGATCATGGAGACTTCACTCAGGAGAGCTTTGTGAGAAATTGGGTTCATGGGAGAGAAATTTGTATTCAGTTAAGCCAAAGAAGTAGATTACCTGTTCCGCAAAAAGCTTAACGATATACAGGCATGTATTTCCAGTGGGATTTGGAGGTGTGCAGATGACCCAGGGGAAAGGTTATTGGAAGGAGAATGAGAAAGGCAAGAAGGAAATAAAAACGTGGGAATGGGTTAATAGGCAAAGAGAGGTGAGATGAGGAGATGGCCTTTTATGGCCACGCCCTGGGAATCCAGAAAGGTGACGTCCCTTCCTGGGGAAGTCACTAGTTTAAAAAGTCAGAATTGGGCTTTGATGAAAGTGTTTTAGTGTCAGACCTTATAAGCCTCTGAGTGTGAGTGAACTTGATAATGACCTATACTTCACTGGCCCTTACCAACCCTAGGCATGCCAGAATATGCTTTAGGTTTCAAATCCACGTTTGATGAGAAGTCATTTAGGTGTCTCTGAATAACCCTCCCCCAAGGGAAGTAGTCAATAATTATCCCTCTGCCTTTCGCCAGTAGTGCAGGAAACTTGGCCTCCAGGTTAGAAGTTGTGCCTTTCTTTTTCCCCAGCCTCCACAATGACTGCAAAACCACATAGTGCATCCCTCTGTCTAGGTCATTCTTCCAGAGAACCAAGCTCATGGGCACCACTGTGGTCTCCGTGTTCATTCATTTTTAATAAATTTGCATCGTTCTGAGTCAGCTGGAAATAAAAATGAAATTATTATTAGATGCAAAATGAATGCCAAACGTAAAAATTTATACTAAAGAAGCTGCTAAATCAGTGTTTTTTCTTAACTAGAGCTTTTCCTTAAGATATGTAAGTCTGTAGTTCGGTAATGTGTTAAGGAGGTTCAGAATTATTTAGCCGGTGGGTCCAAAAAGCTGTGGTTGCCTATGAATCCCCCAACCAAGGAGTGGCTTCTCAGAGGGTGAGGGAGAGATGAACAGGGAAGGCAGCAGAGCCTACAGAAACTGCTGCATCTGGAGTCCCCACTGGAGCTCAGGCATCTTGTTGGAGAATGCAAACAGAAAATGCTCTCCGGGGGCAGGTTGTTCAAAGAATTCCAGGCGTTATTTTTCACTCATAGATAAAGAGTTTAAAGTATTTCTCTGCTCTTTTTTACATAATATATTAATGACCACTTAATGTGTTTCCTTTCTCTAAGCAATCTATTAGAGTTCACTGTAAAAATAAATCTATCCAGAGAGCATTTTGCAATTTCCAGAAGGATTTCACATGCATGTTTTTATTTTATTCTTTTTTTTTTTATTTTGTATTTGATTAAACTATGTTGTTTTTCACATACTCTCACCTAGCAAAGTAAAAAATTAGCAACCCTATTCAATCTGAAAATTCGGGAGAAATTTTGCATGTTCATCAATTTCCAGGAATCTGGAACTGACTGTGTGTGTGATGGGGTTGGGTGGGACAGTAACCCCAGGGGATATCAAGAACCATTCAGTAATGTAGGGATCTGTGGTCAGATGTTGGGGAAATGTTCTCACAGGGTTTCTCAGCACCTTTTCTTGCTAGTATGCGTTGGAAATCTCTAAAGGGAGATTGACAATGGAGCATACAGCATTTAAAACTTACTTGGGCACTGCTTTGGGAGATCATTCATTAGCCAGTTGTTAACTGGAAGGTGGGTGAGAGAATGAGAGAATGTTGTGGGAAAAACTTGAAATGAGTAACTCTTCTGCTTTTGGTTTCACGTTTTCTAAAATGTAACAACTTTCTTCAACTGAAGGTTAGCATCATTAGGTTTGTTAGATGCCTATGACATGACATAGTTTAAGGAAATAGTATAATCAACTACATTAGCAGCGTTTAATTTCTTTAACTTTCTATGTTTTTATACCTAGCTACCTTGTTAGGGTAATCACTGCACAAATTTTAAAAGCTTCATGAAGTCAGTAAGATGCAAGTAGCATGTATTGCACGTCATAAACTTTAAATGTTTCTAGGCCTGATTTCAAGGACGAATAGCACTTATTTTGATATAACTTACTTCCAAAATAATATGGTATCAATGATACTTCAGTTTTTACGTGAACTGACCAGTTTCCAAATGAGTTTATGCTATAAATTTCTAATGTTTTATATTTTCTATTTTTAAAACATTATAAATTTAGCATTTATTTATTTAGTATTTATATCCATTTTTGTAGTTGGAGGCTTTTTTCCCTTAAGAATTTCAGCATCTTTGTTCTTAAACACTTTTCTTGATGGTCTTATTTGGCAAACATTTCGTCTTCACAACAGTTTTGTAGGAACTGTCATCTTTGTTTTACAGGTGAAAAGACTGACTCTCAGAAAAGTTAAATGATTTGCCAGTCTGGGAAGGTGATGAACTGGGTTTGAACACAGATCCTCTGACTAAATCTCATGCCTTTTTAAAATCCATGACTACATTACCTTTTATAGCCAAAAGTAATCTCTGAAAAATCTGCTAATTAGAGTGGGGTCTTAGGATTTTTTCATTATGGGTAACACCTCTTGGGAAAAGAATATAGCAAGCATGTTTTAACTTGCTTCTAAGGTGTCATGGTGCAGTGGAAATCTCACCAGGCTAAGCCTCTTGAGTCCCTGGTGTGAGTCTAACCCATAAGTAAAGTAGCGGATGATCCTGAACAAGTCATTGCATATCCCTGGACCTCTGTTTTTCCTAGAAAAATAAAAGGGAGCAGGGGCTAGATTAAATGTCCATCTTAGATGCTTTAGGGGCTGCAGACATTCCTAAGGCTAACTGGAGCTAAGGCATTAGGTACAAAGCCGAATTGCCTTTAGCCAACACCAGCCTAGTTAGTTTTCTCTACATTTCTTTCTGGAGCAGGATGTTCAGCTTTGGGCACTGGTTTGGGTCTCCTGATTACAAAAATTTCGAAGATCACTGCAGAAACCTGTGACTTAGCCTTTACAAGATGGACACAACACTCAGGAGTTTCCACTGTGATGGAAACTCCTCTGCACTTGTGTTATTGTGGTGATCGACCCCCGTATTTGTATCCTTTTATACTTGGCAGAATCATGCCACATGGTTCTCCCAGCAGGCCCTCGCCCCTGCTCTGCAGATGAGAAAGTTGAGGCTAGAAGATGTTGCGTGATTTGCCCATGTCATGCAGTAGAGCCAGGATTCCAAGCCTGGTGGCTTGATTCCAACTTGGTGCTGCTCTGCCTCCTGCCATTTGGCAGTTTTATGTTTTCTTTTCATGGATGGTGCTGCGAAGTTTTGTTTTTATTTTATTTTATTTTATTTTATTTTATTTTTTGAGACGGAGTCTTGCTCTGTCACCAGGCTGGAGTGCAGTGGCGTGATCTCGGCTGGCTGTAACCTCCACCTCCTCGGTTCAAACAATTCTCCTGCATCAGCCTCCTGAGTAGCTGCGATTACAGGCACATGCCACCATGTCCAGCTAATTTTTGTATTTTTAGTACAGACAGTTTATCCATGTTGGTCAGGATAGTCTTCATCTCCTGACCTCGTGATCTGCCTGCCTCGGCCTCCCAAAGTGCTGGGATGACAGGTGTGAGCCACCGCACCCAGGCTGTTTTTGTTTTATTTTTTTAAAGATAGATAGTTATCTCCCCAGCTACCAATCTAAGAGAAGCATTGCCCGACTTCCTTTTCCACCAGCTTTCAAAAGTGGTGTGAATGTGGAATCTCTGCATATTGAAAATAAGGTCAACTCACCTGATGAGGGAGGGAAAATCCACCCTGTACTGTTCTTTTTCTTGAGATAGAAGCTTTGTAGATGAGATTTTCCACTCGCTATAATTAGGTGTAACTGTTTGTAAATGCTTTTGTTTTTAATCCATCTGTAAGACAAATATGTGCCAAAACTTTTTGGTGCTCATGCTTTCAGTTTTACAATTATGATTTTTATCCTCCTTTCTATTCTAGCAGTGGCTGAAGTTCTATGTGCATGCCTAGTGGTACTTCGTTTATGTTATCTCTGGATAAAAAATGGACTATCTACATAGTGCTGTTGTGTGGCCTTCCACATCATATCCTGTGTATCTCTCACTGCTGGGCCCATTTGGTCTCTGGAGATGCATTCATTGTACTGGCAGTTTATACCAGAGTCACATACAGAATTGGTATGGAAGACAAATAGGCAACTGTTGTCTTTTAAAGAGCAATGGACATGGTATTTGCAGACCTGGGCTCCAGTTCTGGCTTTGCCATTAACAAGCCTGTTGAGACTTTGGTAAGGCACTTCAGCTTTCTGGAGCTCGGTTTCCCAATTAGATTAAGCCAGTGTTTGTGAAGCCTGGCTGCACACCAGAGTCATCTGGATTCTTGTATACATTACATAGTTTGAGGCACCCAGCCCAGATCTGCTGAATGAGACTCTCTTGGGAAGGACTAGGGAACATGTCCTGAAACCACCTTGATATTTCTTACCCACCTAGTCTGGCACTAGTCTGTGTATTGAAATTTTAGAACCTTGAAATTAGATGATCTCTAAAATATTTTTTGTTTCTAAAGTTCTTAACAGAGGCATTTTATAAATATGTCTTTACATATTGAATACAGCTGCATATTTAATGTTAACCTAATATTTTAATGTAAGTCTTAATATTTATTTTGGGATCTAATAAAGCAGCTTAGATTCTTAGGTATAATTCGGGTTTATTTTTCACGGTTTTTTCTTTTGCCTCAAAAGTGACATTTATTTAAAGAAAAAAAAAACGACAAATTGTCCATCCCTTGGCTCCCTTCCCTCTCCTGCCCTGTTCCTCCCAACTGCCCCTTGGATTGAACCCTGGCTGGAGCTGGGTAGCAGGACAGCTCCTCTCAGATGAAGTCAGCAACACTGATGGGCGTCTCCTTAACAGAGGGGCTGTCAGAGGCCTTAGTGTCTCACGGAATAGTTGTTTTCAAAATGCCATATACTTGATGACTTATAAACGCATTTATTCAAATATGTGAGTATCTCCTGTGTCAGACAGTATGTTATGTGCTAACAGGGCCTCGACATGTGGTCTCATAGACCTGGAGGTGAGCGAGACGCAGCCCTTTGTTCATGCAGCTCATGATCTGAATTAATGTTTCTGGGAGAAGTAAAATGCCTTAACACTTCTGTTTTGTTAAACTACATGCACCATGCACACAGACACAGACACGCACACATACCATATACACATGTACACACACACAGACACACACATGTACACACACATACCTCATGCAAACTGGTAAGCTGATTCCAGACATCTCCATGCCTTCCAAAGTTATTTTTCCAAGTTTACATTTGCTGCAGTCCCCATAGTCCTTTATTTCCCATATCTCTAATTTGCAATCCAAATGGGATAAGAGGAAATAACGCTTCTTTCTTACCAACCTTTTTTTTGGGCCTACATGGGTTTCTTTTTGACTCTCAGTATATAAGCTCCTAATTTTCTTCTATGAGAGAGTTTTTGAATAAACTCTCTCATAGAAGAGTTCATGAAATAAACTTTTAAGACCAAATGAGATTTGTTGTTTTCCTTTTGAAATTATTTCAGTTTTGCCTTATCACAGCTTTTAGGTGACGTAGGTGGCCTGTGACAACAAGGTGTAGCTTTTAAAATTAATTTGGTACATCCATACCTTGTGCTATTAGAAATTTAAATACAATTGTGTTTATAAGATTGTTTCTGAACTCCAACATAAGACCTTAGGATCTCTTTCCCTTTGTATTTCTCTGCAACTCATTATCTTTATAAGAATCCCAGCCAAAAGCAAAGCTTTTTCAAGAAGAATTCAAGTTCCATAGCATTGTGACCTAAAGGAAGGATTAGAAATGAGGGGAAAAGTTTCTCAGTCTAACCCCGTGTCATATTGGGGGCTTTTCAAACCAAGTAGCTGTCTGTCATTTGCAGTTCTAATGACAAGCATTGCAGTATGAACAAGGCAATGTCAGCAAAATGTTTAGTGTTCAAAGAATCTTTTAAAAGAAAAATTTCAGAATTTTTATTTTACTTATTTTATTTTATTGCAAATTTTTATACTTGTAGTAATTATTACAAATGTAATAATTATAAAATGTGTAATTAAGTTTATATTATTTTATTACACATTTTTATTTGGCGACTTTTGATGGCATTTTTCCCATGGCCGCCGTTTCTAATGAACCATAACAACTTTGCTGATATACAGTTCTTTTATTGCTTTATACAACTTCTGTGGGTCTGGTGTTTTGCTTTTGGTTGGGATTATTATCAGTGATGATGAACTGCAGAGAAATAAGGAGAAAAGGGGAAGCTAACGCAAATCTAAGTTGTCATATTGGTTTTCAACAGTTGTATTATAAATTCTTTCATATTTAAATTTACAGTAGCACAAAATATAATATGTAACAGATTGTTTATAGAAGCCATAGCTGGTTGACTTCAAAATGATGAAAAGGAAAGAATAAAGGTCTTGTTGATAAAATATGTAATTTAGAAAAACTTAGAACTATGGAAGGAAACAAAGTAATATTAAGAAAACAAGAATCCTGGAGTAGGATGTAAGAAGAAATTGACCCCTAGATTTGAATAATCTTGGAAAAATACAGGAAAGTCCCGTAAGGAAAATAAATCTCTGAAAAGTAGTATTGTACTTTCTAGGCCATACCTACAATTATTTATTGAGATGAGAATTAATACTGTTATGAAGTTGAGGAAAGAAAAGCCTGGTGTATCCTCAGTGAAATTCTTTTTGTTTCGTTTTGAGACAAGGCCTTACTTTGTTGCCCAGGCTGGAGCCTGGCAGTGGTGCAGTCACAGCACACTGTAGCCTTGACCTCTGGGCTCAAGCGATCCTTTCACCTCAGCCTCTGGAGTAGTTGGAACTACAGGCATGTGCCACTATGCCTGGCTAATTTTTGTAATTTTAATTCTTTGCTGAGACAGGGTCTCACTATGTTGCCCAGGCTGGTCTTGAACTCCTGGGCTCAAGAGATCCTCCTATCTCAGCCTCTCAAAGTGCCGGGATTATAAGTGTGAGCTACCACACCCATCCGATTGTCAGTGATATTCTAATAAGAGATATAGATTACAAAGCAAAGGTTAATAATGGTGCTGTTTAATTTACCAAGTAGAGATATTTCGTAGAAAAGTTTTAAGTTTTAGTTTTAAGTTCTGAAAGTGATATCAGAGGCTGTCCAACACAGAGAATAAGAAACCAGGGTAAAACAGGAGGAAACAGGTGAGAAAGTTTTTAGTGGGTTAAAAATGATTGATCTTTGAAAGGCCAGTTAGGCATACTTTGGAAAACAAAAACTACTTTTGGTGGGGAGGAGGACATATCTTCAAAACTGCATGCTTATAAGCTTCTGTAGTCCATAAACATTCAGGAAACATCACAAAATGTATTTGCAAATTCCGTAAAGTTTGAGAAAAAGGCACAGGGAAACAATCAGCATAACCATAAAAAACAAAGTTCATACAGACTAAGTTTTCAACACCTAAAGTAAGCAAAGAATACAAGTTTATATCAATATCTTTGAAAACTCAGAAGAACTGAACTATTTTCTAGGAAAATAATAAGTTATAAAAGTTTACTCAAACAAATAGAATACACCTGTAGTCATTAACTAAATTGGCAGTCAAAATGTATAGCTACAATAAAGGCACTTATTCCATAGACAGTTTTAGAGACAAGTTTTATCAATCCTTTTAAAAAAAATAGGTGGCTGGATACAGTGGTTCATGCCTGTAATCTCGTCACTTTGGGAATCTGAGGTGAGCAGGTGGTTTGAGCTCAGGAGTTTGAGATAAGCCTGAGCAACATGGTGAAACCCTGTCTCTACTAAAAATACATAAATAGCTGGGTGTGATGGCTCATGCCTGTGGTCCCAGCTACATGGGAGGCTGAGGCAGGAGGACCACTTAAGCCCAGGAGGTCAAGGCTGCAGTGAGTTCTGATCATGCCACTGTATTCCAGCCTGGGTGCAGAGCAAGACCGTGTCAAAAAAAAATTAATTAAAAGTAATAAAACTAAATAAAAACAGGCAACCTCTGTTTTACATTTACTTTTCCAGATAATAGAATGGAAAAGTTCCTCAGTTCCTTATGGAATGCTAGTATAACCCTAATACCAGCATTACGTGAGGGCAATATGGGAAAATTATAGCCCTATCTTTTTTTTTAAACACAAATGTAAAAATAATACATAAATCAATAGCAGATTGAACTTGACCATTTATTCAATTGTTAAAAGTACATCCATATCATAAATGTTATTAGTTCTCCCTAAAATAATCATCTGTATGTTCAATAAAATTTTAATCAAAATCTCCAAAGAATTTTTCATGGAAATTGATAAACTGGTCCTAAAATTTACATAAAAATTAAGAGTTAGATTATTATTCAAGAGGGAAGGTATTTTTATTAGATATCCAACTTAATATGTGGGAGTATAAAATGGCATATAACCACTTTGGAAAACTGTTTGACATTTACTTGAAAAATTAAACATACACCTACTCTATGACCCAGGAATTTCACTCCTATGTATTTACTCAAGAGATGAAAATCAGTTCCATAAAAAGGAATGTCCTTTGGATTTCCTTAGTAGCCCTAAGCTGGAGATAGCCTCAACATGCATCAACAGGAGAGTGTACCTCAGGGTTGTTGCCTCTTGGTGACAAAGTAGATGCCGTATCAGTAGGCTTTACAGCCACACTCCATATAGCACATGCAGGAAGCAAGGGGTTTTTTCCTAATGAGGCTTTGCTTTTTATTTGAAAGGGCCGCTTTCCCAGGCTTGATGTTTATCTTTTTGACCAGATCTATGTTACATGAGCCCCAGCCAGCTGTATATTTCAGTCGGACACACCCTAAACAAAGTTGGAGTTGTATTTGAAAAGGAGGAGCAAGAATGGTAGAGGGCAAGAAGGTGTCAACTGTGTTTGTAATACTTTATTTTCTGGAATGAGATCTGAAGCGTGGGAAAATATCAACATTTGTTAAATCTAGGTGGTAGGGACTTACTTGGGTCTTTTTTTCTTTTCAGTTTTTTTTAGTATTTCATATTTTAAAAAGAAAAAGAGCACAAAGTAATGAAAGATAGTGCTCAGAGCAAGAGCAGCAGTGATCGGTGCCATTCTGGTCATTGAAACCTGAATAACAGAAGAGAGTGCATGTGCCCTAAATATGTGAAGAACATCACATTTGCAAGTTAGAAGGGAGATGGGGAAGGTGATGATAGGCTATGGCTGGGAAGATAGGCTGGGTAAGATGACCTTGAAACATGGCAGTGATCCGAAATCATGAATGTGAAGGTCAAAAAGGGGTGAGGATGAGCTGCTTACGCCAACTGCTGTGGCGTCTGACTTTCGGCCATCAGCGTCTTTATAAAAAGGACACTCATGGGAAATTCCAAACATGAACTTTTGAGGGTGAAATGAATGTGAACAACAGCATATTTTTCATGAGTCACTGGTGGACTTGCTACTAGGAATCCATAGTCAACATAATGCTTTGTCATACAGCTGATGTTGAAAGCAATACCTGTAGATTGTCATACATTATAATCTTGTACTGTCTTCCTTCACTTATCACCTTTAATTGCCTTCAAATTATTACAGATGTTATAGAATAAGTGATTACATTCTATAGAGGATAGTCTCATATTTTGAAATACCTGCCTGGGATCGTATAAATGAAACTTAAAATATTTTCCTGTTTTTCTGATTTGGAGCCTTGGATTTTGACCAAATGAAGTAGTAAATAGCAGTAAGCTGTATTTATGTACTTTCCCCTCTCCTGGCTGTTTGCCTCTGAATAATGAATTTTCCTAGAAAATGCTTTGTGCAGGCAGACAGATTGTACCTGTTTAGAAAAATGTAATCCTGCTGAAGAGATGGTTCCTTCCTGGTTTGCATATCTTGCTGTGTTCCTTTTTAGCTTACAGACACAGTGGCCTCTGTCTAGACTGCTGCCTCTGCCCTTCTCTTACATTATTCATGCCATGGACCTGGAGCACCCACTGAGAGTCAGAGCCCCTTTTTTTCCCAATTATTTTATCTGTGATGTTGTGGTCAAAACCATTACTCTCTGTTTTTTATTTTTTGTCTTCAAGGCTAAGCAGCTTTATATGTTTGCTTTTAAATTTACTTAAAGTTTTCCTGACATCAGTATTTCTTAGCTATCTTTCTTACTGTATTGGTTATTTTTCTCTTCTACCTGTATGTTTTAATGCAGTCTGTTAAAATTTTAATGTGTTTTTTTAAAAAATCCAAAACAGCACTTTGGGAGGCCGAGACGGGCAGATCACGAGGTCAGGAGATGGAGACCATTCTGGCTAACACGGTGAAACCCCGTCTCTACTAAAAAATACAAAAAAAAACTAGCTGGGCGAGGTGGCGGGCGCCTGTAGTCCCAGCTACTCGGGAGGCTGAGGCAGGAGAATGGCGTGAACCCGGGAGGCGGAGCTTGCAGTGAGCCGAGATCGCGCCACTGCACCTCCAGTGCAGTGGGCGGCAGGGCGAGACTCTGTCTCAAAAAAAAAAAAAAAAAAAAAAAATCAAAAAAATTTGATTCCTGGTAGAATTTTAAACAAGAAAACTTCATAGGCAGTTTCTCAATTAATGTAGGAATACTAAAGTCATGTAATCTTGTTCATCAATACTAGAAATGGCAGGCATAGAACTTGAATCTAGACATTAGTTTTGTTTTCCTGAATATTAATTTGTCTTTGTATAATTAGGGGGAAACGGCTTTTGGCTGGATTCACCCAAAGCCAGTGCTCTTTGGGATTTTCAGAGGAACACGTGGACCACTGAGGATAGAGGGCTGCGGTGGGCTGCTCCTTTACTTTTCTCCCCCAGTGGCATGAATTTAAAACTTATGAAAGCAAAATGCCCATGTAGGTTGTCGAGTCGAGAGTAACTTCAGTATGAAGAAAGCCAGAGTGCCCCCTCTAAACAGCAGAACTTGCCACTGAAAGACACATGCTTCCCAGCCTCGGAGCTGCACTGTGGTGAGACAGCGCTATCTGTTATGTGAATTTCTATGATGTGACGTGTGTTACTGCACATAACCACGTATGATAAGACACATAGGCCCCGAAGGGAGAAGCCACAGGCACAGCCCCAGAGCGTCTCTGTCCTTCAGGCCTTGAATTTCTCCCTCTGAAAAAGCAGCAAGTTCTGGTTAAAAAATAATAATAATAAAATATAAAATGACATCTGGCTTATGTGCACCTCCTGGGCCTCTCTCAGTTGCCTACTCATACCTAAGAAAACCCAGCAAAGGGTGGAAGCTCACACTCTGCCCCACAGAATGGGCATGAAAGGTAAAGTGTTACCTGCCCCTGCTGTGTCCCCACCTAAAAGCAGGGAGACTCTTGGACCCCGTCATGTCTCCAGTTCTGAAATACAACCTTGGTACCAGCCAAGTGGAGGGCATCATCCTCCACTGTGTGCTTCTGACTTCTGAGGCTGCCAAAGCATTGTGATGTCTCTTGTCATTCTCCAGGCAGGAAGCGGGGAAGTAGTAAAAAGCCTACAGAGGAATAAGAAAAATGTGTAAAGAAACAAAAGCTGTAATGCTGGGGTGAAGAATAAGAAAATGACTCTTGTGTCAGAATATTCGTATCCATGGTTTTTTTTCAATTGTCAGCCCTCCCAGGAGTCACCAAATTTGAAGGTTATTATAGTCAGTTAATCCCCCCACCCCCCACACACACACACACCACATTCATAGCACTATGCTGAATGGTTTGGATTGGATTTGGAAAGAAAAAGACAGGTCGCAGCCTGGAGGGGATTTAGGACAGAGATTGTATCTGTTTAGTTTATTATCTATACCCAGTACCCTGTACGTGATAGGGACCCAGTACTTATTTGTGCAGTAAATAGATGAATTTATGAAGTAAGTGGATGATTTTGGAATAACAGGTTTTCATTCTGGGTAAAGATCTGAAGAATGGAATGAGCACATGATGTAGGAGCCAAACTCTGCCCAAGAGAATCTGTATAAGGAAGCCCTCTAAAGTAACAATAGGGTTAGTTAATGTGGGGCCTTCTTTGCCAGACTTTGGAATGTATGTTTGATTATACACATGCTACAGGAGCCAGTGTATGGTTGGAAGAAATGATGCACAGTGTAATGAGTGGATCCTGGCTGGCCAGGTCAGCCTGGCAGTGGTTTGGCGGGAAGAGGGTACTGAGGGCAAGAGAATCAGTGAGTGCCCCTTTAGAGTATTTCAAGCATGCCAGCTTTTGGAATCCCCAGTACCATGTCCCTTCACCCCTCAGATTTGAGTCTATTTAAGATGGCTTTTCTTTTAAAATGTGTGCATTAGATTCTGCTTCGTGAAGGCTGCAAGAAGATTCTCGTAGCTGACTCTTTGTCCTTACTGAAGAAAATGCACCGAACTCAGATGAAAGGTGTTCTTGTTGATGGTGGGTAAAATTGAAATAATCGTCTGGACTACATGCCCTGCTTTCAGAAACGGCTGAGCAGGTATAAACAGGGCATAATCCAAAGTGTGTGTGCTTTCTTACAGAGGAGAACATCTGTGAGTCGTGCCTTTCCCCTATTCTTCCATCAGGTAAGAAGGTTTTCCCAAAAACTTTCCCAAATATATATTTTAATGATGAGTGGAATCAAAATTTTGGAATTAGCCAACTACCGTTTATAAAAAATGTATAACTTTCAGAATAACCCAGTGGAGAGAAGTGTTGTGGCTCGCATCCCGCTCAGTGGAATGCGGGTGTTGCCATTGCTTAGAGCTGAGGTTCTCAAGCTGTAGGGTGAGTCAGCATCACCCAGCAGGCTTGTTGGAACCCAGATCGCTGGCCCAGTCAGTCTCCCTAGAGTCTCTGGTTGCAAACTTCCAGGGCAGGAACTGAGAAATCTAACAAGTTCCCAGGTAATGTTGATGCCACTAGTTCGGGGGCACTTCTTTTAGAACTGTAATCTAGGATAAAACAAAATGAAACCTAACCATCAGCATTTAAATTTCAAGACAGGAGAATCATGTATGTGTCTGGGAAAAAAAAATTATAGGTAGCATTCTCTTTTCTTTAATCTTTTTCTCTGCTATATGGTTCTACATGCCCAAGTTATCTCACATTTCAATGGAAACATACATAATACCTGCCATCTAATTGGAACTGCCAGTCTTTAAAAGACATAAGCATTTATTTCTAGTTCTTAGCAGATATATATATATATATGTCTTCATCTGTAATGAAAAGCACCTTCTTAAGGTTCATTATGACATAAGAAGAAATTTGCATAATTCGAAAGCAGAAACTAACAAAGCATTGTCGGGATGCTAACAAATGCTTTTCAAATATAAGTTCAGCATAACAAAGTACTAAAAGACCTAGTTGACCTCATATTTACTTAGCATTAAAGGATTATTTCATGGGTCAGCACATGAGAAGTTTTTCTACTTAGGTTCTTTTCTAGAGGAATTAGATTTGGATGTTTATGTGTAAATTAGATTTGGATGTTTAAGTGCTTCTGTTGAAAACTGCAGTGGGCTCAGGTGAAGAAGTGAGCTTCCGTAGCGTTTCAGTCAGTGTTGCAGCAAAAAGGAACCACATACATTCCCACTCTACAGTTAGATTTAATTCCAAATTTAATCTGCTGATGACACTAAATCTTACCAAAAATAAGCTGGCCACACAGAGCAGAAACAGATGAGGGGATTTGCCCAAGCAGAAGTGCAGTAAAATGCAAGGTCACAGCCTGGGCTTGTAACCCAGGTCTGCCTCTGAAGTCAGTGTGTGGTCTTGGCAAAGGTAGCGGGTGGACGGGGAAAGCGTTTTGATGAAGCCACAGATTTGACTTCAGCTGTGGTGTATGATGATTATAGGGGTTAGGGGCATGTCGGCACATACACATGCTGATTTTCAAAATAAAGGTTACTGCAGTTTGTCCTCAGTGTAGTCTTGGTAACTGACACAGAGGCTAAGCAAGTAACCTGTGAATCACATAGCAACATGATTATAATACCTGTTTTGTGTCTGATCGTAACACCCCTCAGGAATGCTTTTGTAAATAAGCCACTCTCCAAAGGCAGCTTATTGCTGAAAATTAAACTGCAACTGGACTTTCAGTTGGGATTGGTTTAAAATGATCTTGCTTGTTGCATTGAGTTCTCCTCCTTTCTCTGCCCTCCTCGCCAGATGCAGCTAAACCCTTCAGCGTGGTGGTCTTCCATTGCCGGCACATGTTCCACAAGGAGTGCCTGCCCATGCCCAGCATGGTGAGTTGGCAGCTTGGTACCTATCAACAAGAGGGAAATTAACACACTTAGAGGAATGTGCTTGAATCACAACCCGTCATCCTTATGGCTGTATGGGTTAAAAAAATATAGAGAGATTCATATCACATAACAAAAACTAATCTAGTTTTTAAATGTAAAAATATTCAGAAATGTTTTGTATACTATAGTAAGTATAAAAGCATACCCATTTGAAGGAATTCATTCAGGCCAAATTGACAGCTGTCGTGCTTGAAGAGATGAGCAACAACAGTAGAGAGCCATTGTGTATCTTATGTGTTTTCCAGCCTGATTTGTGTTCCATGATGCTATCATTTTTTTAGTGTCGTGTTCCCCCAGGTCACACTAGACTTATTCTGCTGTTCAGTGTCCTTTGAGTCGCAGAGTAACAGCTGATCTAGACTGAATCCTATGTTAACCAGAAATAAACTCCAGAAAAAGGAGTGACATTGTATTACTTCCTCTCCACCCCCTGGCTAATGTTACCATAGTATTTCTGAATATGAGAGTAGAAAAAGATCATGTTTTAAATCTGTGTTTTTAAATTGCATTTTTAGAACTCTGCTGCACAGTTCTGCAACATCTGCAGTGCTAAGAACCGTGGACCAGGAAGTGCAATTTTGGAGATGAAAAAATAGCTCATTTCTGCTTGTCAGTCTCCTCGTCACCACTTTTTGAGACTGTTTTTGCAACAACAAGCATTTGTTGACACTCGTGCTGTTAAGAGATTTGTTTATGTTTATATTATGCTCAAAAACAGTTTCTTCATCTATTCCTGTGCTAATGGTTTCTCTTTGCAGTTGACAGAGAATTTGGGGCTCTCTTCATGCCTTGAAATTTTGGGGTCCATAGTCCATATTTTGTTATTTATTTGTTTGGTTCATTCTTTATATAGTAATGGAAACATAAGTCTAGGAGTTAGAAATGAATTTTTTAGACCTTAGTAAAACCGTTTAACCACAAAATGGACTACTGAGAATTCTCCCAGCTGCCTGAAAGCGTCGCCAACTGTGGTTATCCTGCAAGCTACTACCTGCAACCTGGACCTTGTTTCCATGTGCTCTGCTGGCTACCGTTCTTGCATTCTGGGTTTAACTTTTTTTCTATGTCATCATCTATGGTTATCCTCTAAATAGGCATTTAATGAAACATTGTACAAATTGTCACTCATTTGGTGACATCTGAGAATAACAGCAGGCTGATGTCCTCCACCATTATGTTTACTAATCACATGTTCTGTGTGCTCTGACGACTGGCAGATTATCCGGCCATGGCAGACACTCAGCATTTGTTGATTGAATAAATGTTAGCTCTTCTCATTGTGAAGGACTCACTTTTAGTGGGGTGAACAAATGCAATTAAGAATTCTGGCACCCTTGTAAGGAAGAAAAGAGAGTTGAACACCTTCGAATCTGAGCGCTTGTGGTAGGGTTTGTCAGGAGGGAGGACACCAGTGACCCTGAAAACTGAGGGTGTCTCAGGAGCAGTGGGACAACCTGATGCTGAAGGATGGGCTAATGATGTTTCCTCTGGCCTTCTCTGGTGCCTCCATTGCCCTCATGGAACAGAGCATATCATAGAGGGAGAAAAGTCAAACTTGTAATTGTGTCTTACAGTTATTGGCTTCATCTTCCTTGGGATATATGGTCATCCTCTAATGAATGTAAAAGTGTGCAAAACACATCCTCATTGTTCCTGTTCTCTTTGTCCCATGAATGGGAACAAATACAGCTTTCTGCTTCTGTCTTTTTGGGGAAAGGACGGGGTGCTAGTGAGTACTGACAGCATGCCAGCTACCGAAGTCACCCAGCCATTCCCGTTAGCAACAGTTCATTTAATTATCACAGCGTTGCCAGGAAGAAGATCTGATACACCTTGGTGTACAAATGAAGACATCAAAATGTAGAGATGTTTTTGAGGTCACAGAGGTGACTGCCTAACTTCACAGCGGGGCTCCTGATCCCTTTAAGAAATCATAGGGCCAGCCGGGCATGGTGGCTCATGCCTGTAATTCCAGCACTTTGAGAGGCTGAGGCAGGTGGATCACCTGACGGTCGGGAGTTCAAGACCAGCCTGACCAACATGGAGAAACCCCGTCTCTACTAAAAATACAAAATTAGCCAGTCATGGTGGTGCATGCCTGTAATCCCAGCTACTCGGGAGGCTGAGGCAGGAGAATCGCTTGAACCCGGGAGACGTAGGTTGCGGTGAACTGAGATCGCGCCATTGCACTTCCAGCCTGGGCAACAAGAGGAAAACTCCGTTTCAAAAAAAAGAAAAGAAAAGAAATCACAGGGCCAAGTGCAAAGGAAATACACAGAACATATTTTCACATTAGAGTTAAGAATTCTCTAGCAGACAACAGATTTTTTTGTTGTTGTTAGTCACAAATACTTAGAACTGGAAGGCTCTTTGTTGTTATTGAATGTACCCCTCAGCCTTCTCAGCATTTCCTTATCCCAAGACTAGTGCTCTTTCTGCTACACTGCTGTTTTCAGTTTTGAGTTTTGTTCTTACCCAATTGTTTTTTGTTTTCAACGTTACCAATTCAAAGATTCAGTTTATTACATTTACATTAATCCCCTCTTAGGATTTGAGCAAGCTCATTTCCAGAGAAGTTGTTTAAGATCATCAATAGGATTTGCTAATTTCAGTGAAGTCATTTTACTTCAGGGTAAATTATCCTAGTTACCAAGTCCCATTTGGACATAAAGAAAATCCTACTTACAGAAAAGGAGATAATAATTAAACAGTCTTCATTTTTAAGTAACTGATTTAAAAGGAAAATAATAAAATATGTTCATTTATCATTTCAGAAATTGCTGTAACACATTGGAAAATTCCTGAACAATATAGATTTTATTGTTAATAAGAAACACTAGCTTTCCTTCCTTAGAATGACTTTTCTTTTGAATAAGCAATACTGGGTGATGTATTAAAGGATATTCAGTCCTTTTTACTTTTCATCAACCTATAATGGCTTAAATATGGCAAAATAATCCAAGTGTTAGTCAATTATTTTTCATGTGTGACTAGCCCAATTTAAAATACAGGTAAAAAAGCAAAGCCATTTCCCTTGTATTGGGGAAGAACATAGTTGCAAAGTACAAACTTCATAAGCTATTCCTTTTTTTTTTTTTTTTTTTTTTATGAGAATGAGTCTCATTCTGTTGCCCTGGCTGAAGTGCAGTGGCATGATCTTGGCTCACTGCAACCTCCGCCTCCTGGGTTCAAGTGATTCTCCTGCCCTAGCTTCCGGAGTAGCTGGGAGTACAGGCACGCATCACTATGCCCAGCTAATTTTTTGTACTTTAGTTGAGATGAGGTTTCATCATGTTGCCCAAGCTGGTCTTGAACTTCTGAACTCAGGCAATCTGCCCACCTTGGCCTTCCAAAGTGTTAGGATTACAGGCATGACCGGGCTAAGAAAGCTGTTCTTGAAGTGTGAAACAGCCAGGCTCAAAATTATTTTGGAGTGCTTTTAGTTTGCTTTTGTTTTTAGCCAAAGGGATTTCATACTGGTTTAATTATGTTCATCCTTGAGAATTCTTGAGAAGTTTCCAACAGATTTTTAGTTCATTTTGATGCTGTTACAGTGTTAAACTATATACAGTTGACCCTTGAACAACACAGGTTGGAACTGCAGGGATCCACTTATACATGGATTTTCTTCTGCTTCTGCCACCCCTGAGACAGCAAGACCAGGCCCTCCCCTTCCTCCTCCTTCTCCACCTACTCAGTATGAAGGTGACAGATGAAAGCCTTATGATGATCCATTTCTACTTAATGAGTAGTAAATATATTTTCTTTTTCTTGTGATTTTCTTACTATTTTCTTTAGCTTATTTTATTATAAGAATATGGCATATAATGTAAATAAAATACAAGATATGTGTTAATGGTCTATTTATGTCACCAGTAAGGCTTCCAGTCCACGGTAGGCTATTAGTAGTTAGGTTTTGGGGGAATTATCGTGGATTTTTGACTGCATGGGGTGTCAGCACCTCATCCCCCACATTGCTCAAGGATCTACTGTATTTTAATATTAAAAATCAAACATGCATTGAGTAATTACTATGTGTCAGGAATTATTGGAAGCACTTTGCTTATACTATTTAATTGTGTTAATACGGCCCTATGAAACTGATGTTATTACCGTCATCGTCATTTTACGGATGCAGAAACTGAAGCACATAAAGGTTAAGTGACTTGTCCAGGGTCAGGTAGCTGATAGTGGAACACCTAGCTGAAATTCAGTCCTATGCAGTCACCTTCAGAGTGCCTGATCTTAACTGGCGCATATTTGATTTTTTTGTTGTGAAAACATACATATTTGAGCTGTTTTGGTCAGTGGATAGAAAGCAAAATCCACTCTTGGAATAGAAAGGGATTTATTACAAAGTGTTGAATGGCTTACAAAATCATTGATGGGAATCAAAGAAACAATAAGGGAGCTTTCAAGCAATTCACAAAGCCACCCCACAGAACTGGGCTGCCCAGAGAACCACTGCCCCACCACCATCAGATGATGGGCTACACATAGCAGTGTCAGTTGTCACTTTAAAACATTGGTAAATAAGAATGTATACATTACTCAGTTTCTCCTAAAGCCCTTTCTCGGTAACATTAAGTCATGTGTATACATATGTGTGTGGGAGACATTTCTATGTGTTAAATACTGCATCAGTTCATTCTGGTTTCTATTATCAGGACTCAGGCTACTAAAACCACCAATTTTGGTACTAAACTGTAACTCTCACTTCCCATTCCTGGCACGCTTAGCTGAATGCTGATTTGTGAAATCTGGAATGAAGTTCCTTCTTTTCTCATGCAGTGCAAGTTTTGGAGTCATTAGAATCAATGCAACATTCATAGTAAAGATAAGACAGGAGCAAGAATGAGAAACCCAGCCTGCAAAAGCAGGTCTCCAGAGTTGGTCACTCTCCAGACGTTTCCTGACCTACCAGAATCGTGGTTCTTAATGAAAACAAAGTCATGCCATTCCCCTTCTCCAGTCCCATAGGGGTCTTTGTGCCCCGTGTGTGAAAGGGCTTGTAGTCTTTGGCTTGGCTTAAGCAACCCATTGCATTGAACTTTGCAGCCTCCCTTTTTCACTCCCTGAACTCTGGCCATTGTGAGTATACTTGTGGTTCCCTTCACCCCTGTACTGCTGCTATCCTTCATCCTCTAATACCTTGCTCAGACGGGACTCCTTGCTCACCCTGATGTCCTTAGACTGGGTAGGAGACCTCTCACTTGTCCTCATATAGTACCCAGGGACCCATCTGCCTTGTCACACTGCATTGTAGTTGTCTGTGAAGCAAGTATAATCTTAGTCGACAAACTCAGGTCTACAAATGAATAAGGTTTTTAAGTTTTCTCTTGAGTTCACGTTCTACCTAGTGGCATAAACTTAACTTAGTTCATAGTAAACTCAGCTAAATCAGGCTTTTCTTGATTAGTTTAGGCACCCCCTCCTCTCGCAGGTTGCCTTGAAGTTTGGGGGTTGTGACAGGAATGGTCTCCTTGTGCCCCAGAATCAATTAAAAGGAGGCATGTGGTCCTCAGTGGAGCTGTATCCAGGCTGGCATTGGCTGGAATGCCATCATCCCACCGGCCCCCCAGCATCTTCATCTGCTGCCATCATTTCTAGAATGTCTTCAGTCCCAGCTGGCTGTGGTCATCAGTCCTTGCAGTAACCCTGCTGCTTCTGACAAGCCCCTGCCACATCTCTATCTGGGCTGGGAAAACTTGATGAACTGCCTCATAGCTCTGATGGTGGAAATGCAGACTTCGCCACGCAAGTTTATCTTTCTTGCTTCCTCACCATGCCCAAGAGTCCATTAAACCTCCTTTTTTTTTTTTTTTTTTGGTAAATTGCCTAGTCTTGGGTACATTTTTATCAGCAGTGAGAATGAACTAATACAAGTTAAAACATTTTTTTCCAAAATTAATATTTTTGCCCCAATTATTCCAGATAGCCTCAATCTTCTTTTTTGCTTTGATGTTGACATGTCAGTGATATATTTTCAAAATTCCATCAACTCATCTTTGACTAGAGTGATTATATATTTGTGATCCAAATCAGAGTACTTTGAGGTGTAAAGGGCATTATTAAAAATGACTCCAGGCCTGGTGCGATGGCCCATGCCCATAATCCCAGCACTTTGGGAGGCTGAGATGAGAGGATTGCTTGAACTCAGGAGTTTGAAACCAGCCCGGGCAACATGGAAAAACCCCATCTCTGTTTAAAAAATAGCTATATCTATATACATATAAAATAAAAATAAATGACTCCAAGCAAACTAGTGAAACCACAACTGTTCCTGGCAACCTAAGAAGTATCTCATCCAATCTCCACTGTGTAGTACTATTGATGCAATACTGCATGTAACAGAATGAGGAAAATAATGTTACTTAAAGCCAAACTGGTTCTGCCTTCTCAGGGAAATTATGTAGGTCATATCAGAGGAAAAAAATATTTATACTACACACTTCCACTTATAAAGACTAGTGACTCAATAGAATGGAGGCTGAAGAGGAAGAGAAAACACTAAAACTTCAAAGCCTCAAATTCCTTGCTCCTAAGCAGAGCAAATTATTGAATCTTTAGATAGGTAGGAATTAGCCTAGGGTTCCATAAGAGAATTAACAGTGAGACTTTCTAAAGTGAGGGGAATTGAGAGGTGAGGGTTTTAGGGAAAGAGTAAATCAAGCAACCTGAGCAATCAAAGAGCATTTTAAGAAAGGAAAGGTTAATATTCAATTTTATGTTGCATTGCTGCTAAACCCGTCCATCTTCCGCAAATGTTCAGTAAAGTTTGGTATAAAAACAATGTCATCTCTGAGTAGTTTTTAGGGAGAACTGAGGAGCTGTGTTCCAATCTGGGACCCTGAGGAGCAGAAAGAAGTGAACAGCAGGAGGCAGGAGCTGGAGTCTAATGGGAACAGGAATTTAGACCCACAAGAGACAAGAAGATATAAAAACCCTAAAATTTGCAGAAATGTCAAGAGACTAGTCTTCCCAAAGAACAATGGAGAAAGGCATTGAGCCAAATTTAGATGGATTCAAAAGACTGGGTGACCTCAGCTACGTCAAATTACACGTTTCTATCTCTATTGATGACATTTGGCTAAAGAGGGCAAATAATTTCAGTTTAGAAACTGCATACATTTTGTCACCAGGATTTTATTCTAATCCTAGTGTGTATTGTGTTTTATAGACACATCTGCACCTCCTGGTTTATGATCCATTTACATCATGTTCTGTGTGAAAATAAGAGAATTTTTAGATGACACAAGTAAGGGTGAAAGGAACTCACAAATGACAGACTCAAGAATGAAAATTACCATGTAATTTTTTAATAATTATAGCACAATCAATAGAGATGAAATGCAAAATTCTGCAATTATACTCAGAAAATTATTCATACAAGGATGAGTAAGGAGATACTTGGTTAGTAGTCCAAATGAAAAGAGAGGCCTTGGGTAAGAAAGCTGGAGCATTTTCCTCTGGAGTTAGATCTAAGTTTTAATCTCTGCTCTGTCACTTACTAAGCAACAATTTACTTAACATTTCTAGGCTTTGCTTTCCTCATGTGTAAAATGGGGTGATGATAATAACATCTACTTGGGAGGATGTTAACAGCATTAGGTGAGATGATGCATGCAAAATGCATAGCTAATGCTAGCATAGGAAGAGTAACTACCACGTAGCAAATGCTTCATAAGTGCCAGCATCCAAGATGGTCCCCATGATCCCCACCTCTACCAGGGTTGGTTTGTGTGACCAAAAGAATATGGCAGAATGGACAGAACATCCCTTCCAAGATTAGTTAATAAGACAGCAATTTGATATCATGGATGCCATCTGAAAGAAGCCATGTTGTGAATGAAGAGACCCATTTGGTGAAGAATGGAAGCACCCTGCCAAAAGCCATAGGAGTGAATCTGGAAGTGATCCTCCAGTTGCAGTCAAATCCTCAGAGTCAGGAATCCCAGCCAAAACCTTGACTATAACCTCATGTAAGGCTGTGAGCTAGAACCACCCACCTAAGGCATTCCTGGATTTCTGATCTTCTGAACTGTATGAGATGATAAATGTTTGAAGTTGCTAAATTTGGGAGTGGGGAAGCACAATTTGTTATGGAGCAGTAGGTAACTAATACAGTAATCCATTAATAATCAGCCTGGTTTCTGTTACTTGACTACAAATATGGACCATCAGTGATTCCTAGAAATGAAAATTGAATGCCACATTTTAATGGGCTGTTCATCCTATTCACAGAAAGTAGCATTCTCCATTGTGCATCTCAGAACACTTTGTTTAGGGCATTTTTTTTTAAACAAGCATTTTGACAAAGTAGACAGGAGTCATTAGGAGAGTGATAGAATTTGAAATCTTAAAATTTAAGAAACTAGTTTCTTTCCAAGATAGCTGAATAGGAACAGCTGTGGTGTGCAGCTCTCAGCATGATTGATGCAGAAGATGGGTGATTTCTGCATTTCCAACTGAGGTACCTGGTTCATCTCACTGGGATTGGTTGGACAGTGAGTGCAGCCCACAGAGGGTGAGCAGAAGCAGGGTGGGGCATCACCTCACCTGGGAAGCACAAGAGGTCAGGGATTTCCCTTTCCTAGCTAAGGGAAGCTGTGACAGACTGTACCTGGAAAATCGGGACACTGCCACCTAAATACTGCGCTTTTCCAACAGTCTTAGCAAATGGCTCATCAGGAGATTATATTGCATGCCTGGCTCAGCAGGTCCCACACCCACGGAGCCTTGCTCACTGCTAGCACAGCAGTCCAAGATCGAACTGCGAGGCGGCAGCCCTGGCTGAGGGGAGGGGCGTCTGCCGTTGCTGAGGCTTGAGAAGATAAAGTGGCTGGGTAGCTCAAACTGGATGGAGACCACCGCAGCTCAGTGAGGCCCACATGCCTGTATAGACTCCACCTCTGGGAGCAGGGCATAGCTGAACAAAAGGCAGCAGAAACTTCTGTAGACTTAAACATCCCTGTGTGATAGCTCTGAAGAGAGCAGTGGTTCTCCCAGCATGGTGTTTGAGCTCTGAGAATGGACAGACTGCCTCCTCAAGTGGGTCCCTGACCCCCATGTAGCCTAACTGGGAGACACCTCCCTGTAGAGGCTGACTTGACAGCTCATACAGCCAGATGCCCCTCTGAGACGAAGCTTCCAGAGGATGGGTCAGGTAGCAATATTTGCTGTTCTGCAATATCCGCTGCTCTGTAGCCTCGGCTGGTGATACCCAGGCAAAGAGAGTCTGGAGTGGACCTCCAGCAAACTCCAACAAGCTGAGGGACCTGACTGTTAGAAGGAAAACTAACAGAAAGAAATAGCATCAACATCAACAAAAAGGACATCCACACCAAAACCCCATCTGTAGGTCACCATCATCAAAGACCAAAGGTAGATAAAACCACAAAGATGGGGAGAAACCACAGCAGAAAAGGTGAAAATTCTAAAAACCAGAGGGCTTCTTCTCCTCCAAAAGATCACAGCTCCTCGCCAGCAAGGAAACAATGCTGGACAGAGAATGACTGACAAGTTGGCAGAAGTAGGCTTCAGAAGGTCAGTAATCACAAACTTCTCCAAGCTAAAGGAGGATGTTCGAACCCATCACAAGGCAGCTAAAAACCTTGAAAAAAGATTAGATGAATGGCTAACTAGAATAAACAGTGTAGAGAAGACCTTAAATGAACTGATGGAGCTGAAAACCATGGCACAAGAACTATGCGACATATTAACAAGCTTCAGTAGCCGATTTGATCAAATGGAAGAAAGGATATCAGTGATTGAAGATCAAATTAATGAAATGAAGTGAGAAGAGAATTTTAGAGAAAAAAAAAAGAGGAAACAGAAATGAACAAAGCCTCCAAGAAATATGGGACTATGTGAAAAGACCAAATCTACGTTTGATTGGTGTACCTGAAAGTGACAGGGAAAATGGAACCAGGCTGGAAAACACTTCAGGATATTATCCAGGAGAACTTCTCCAACCTAACAAGGCAGGCCAACATTCAAACTCGGGAAATACAGAGAACACCACAAAGATACTCCTCAAGAAGAGCAACCCCAAGATGCATAATTGTCATAACAAGGTTGAAATGAAGGAAAAAATGTTAAAGACAACCAGAGAGAAACATCGGGTGACCTACAAAGGGAAGCCCATCCAACTAACAGTGGATCTCTCAGCAGAAACTCTACAAGCCAGAATAGAGTGGGGGGCCAATATTCAACGTTTGTAAAGAAAAGAATTTTCAACCCAGAATTTCATAACCAGCCAAACTAAGCTTCATAAGTGAAGGAGAAATGAAATCCTTTACAGACAAGCAAATGCTGAGAGATTTTGTCACCACCAGGCCTGCATGACAAGAGCTCCTGAAGGAAGCACTAAACATGGAAAGGAACAACCGGTATCAGCCACTGCAAAAACATGCCAAATTGTAAATACCATCAATGCTAGGAAGAAACTGCATCAACTAATGGGCAAAATAACCAGTTAACATCATAATGACAGCATCAAATTCACACATAACAATATTAACCTTAAATGTAAATGGACTAAATGCCCCAATTAAAAGACACAGACTGGCAAATTGGATAAAGAATCAAGACCCATCAGTGTTGTATTCAGGAGACCCATCTCACATGCAGAGACAAACATAGGCTCAAAATAAAGGGATGGAGGAAGATCTACCAATCACATGGAAAGAAAAAAAAAAAAAAAAGCAGGGTTGAAAATCCTACTCTGTGATGAAACAGACTTTAAACCAACAAAGATCAAAAGACACAAGGCCATTACATAATGGTAAAGGGGTCAATTCAACAAAAAGAGCTGACTATCCTAAATATATGTGCACCCAATACAGGAGCACCCAGATTCATAAAACAAGTCCTTAGAGACCTACAAAAAGACTGACTCCCACACAATAATATTGGGAGAGTTTAACACCCCACTGTCAATATTAGATAGATCAGTGAGGCAGAAGGTTAAGAAGGATATCCAGGACTTGAACTCAGCCCTGCACCAAGCAGACCTAATAGATATCTACAGAACTCTCCACCCCAAATCAACAGAATATACATTCTTCTCAGCACCACATTGCACTTATTCCAAAATTGACCCCACAGTTGGAAGTAAAGCACTCCTTAGCAAATGTAAACGAACAGAAATCACCACAAACTGTCTCTCAGATCGCATAGTTGGAAATAAAGCACTTCTCAGCAAATGTAAAAGAACAGAAATCACTACAAACTGTCTCTCAGACGGCATAGTTGGAAATAAAGCACTTCGCAGCAAATGTAAAAGAACAGAAATCACTACAAACTATCTCTCAGACCACAGTGCAAACAAATTAGAACTCAGGATTAAGAAACTCAATCAAAACCACACAACTACATGGAAACTGAACAACCTGCTCCTGAATGACTACTGGGTAAATAATGAAATGAAGGTTGAAATAAAGATGTTCTTTGAAACCAATGAGAACAAAGACACAATGTACCAGAATCTCTGGGACACATTTAAAGCAGTGTGTGGAGGGAAATTTATAGGACTAAATACCCACAAGAGAAAGCAAGAGAAGATCTAAAATCAGCACCCTAACATCACAATTAAAATAACTAGAGAGGCAAGAGCAAACACATTCAAAAGCTAGCAGAAGGCAAGAAATAACTAAGATCAGAGCAGAACTGAAGGAGATAGAGACACAAAAAACCCTCCAAAAAATCAACGAATGCAGGAGCTGGTTTTTTGAAAAGATCAACAAAATTGATAGACCGCTAGCAAGACTAATAAAGAAGAAAAGAAGAATCAAATAGATACAATAAAAAATGATAAAGGGGATATCACCAACAATCCCACAGAAATACAAACTACCATCAGAGAATACTATAAATACCTTTACACAAATAAACTAGAAAATCTAGAAGAAATGGATGAATTCCTGGACACATACACCTTCCCAAGACTAAACCAGGAAGAAGTTGAATGACTGAATATACCAATAACAGGCTCTGAAATTGAGGCAATAATTAATAGCCCACCAACCAAAAAGCCCAGGACCACATGGATTCACAACCGAATTCTACCAGAGGTAAAAAGAGGAGCTGGTACCATTCTTTCTGAAACTATTCCAATCAATAGAGAAAGAGGGAATCCTCCCTAACTCATTTTATGAGGCCAGCATCATCCTGATACCAAAGCCTGGCAGAGACACAACAACAAAGGAGAATTTAAACCAATATCCCTGATGAACATCTATGCAAAAATCCTCAATAAAATACTGGAAAACCAAATCCAGCAGCAATCAAAAAGCTTATCCACCAAGGTCAAGTTGGCTTCATCCCTGGCATGGAAGGCTGGTTCAACATACGCAAATCAATAAACATAATCCATCACATAAACAGAACCAAACACAAAAACCACATGATTATCTCAATAGATGCAGAAAAGACCTTCGACAAAATTCAGCAGACCCTCATGCTAAAAACTCTCAATAAACTAGGTATTGATGGAACGTATCTCAAAATAATAAGAGGTATTTATGACAAACCCACAGCCAATATCATACTGAATGGGGAAAAACTGGAAGCATTCCCTTTGAAAACTGGCACAAGACAGGGATGCTGTCTCTCACTACTCCTATTCAACATAGTGTTGGAATTTCTTGACAGGGCAATCAGGCAAGAGAAAAAATAAAGGGTATTCAATTATGAAAAGAGGAAGTCTAATTGTCCCTGTTTGCAGGTGACATGATTGTATATTTAGAAAACCCCATCATCTCAGCCCCAAATCTCCTTAAGCTGATAAGCAACTTCAGCAAAGTCTCAGGATACAAACTCAATGTGCAAAAATCACAAGCATTCTTATACACCAATAACAGACAAACAGAGAGCCAAATTGTAGTGAACTCCTATTCACAATTGCTTCAAAGAGAATAAAATACCTAGGGTTCCAACTTACAACATATGTGAAGGACCTCTTCAAGGAGAACTACAAACCACTGCTCAGTGAAATAAAAGAGGACACAAACAAATGGAGGAACATTCCATGTTCATGGATAGGAAGAATCAATATCGTGAAAATGGCCATACTGCCCAAGGTAATTTATAGATTCAATGCCATCCCCATCAAGCTACCAATGACTTTCTTCACAGAATTGGAAAAAACTACTTTAAAGTTCATATGGAACCAAAAAAGAGCCTGCATTGCCAAGACAATCCTAAGCCAAAAGAACAAAGCTGGAGGCATCAAACTACCTGACTTCAAACTATACTACAAGGCTACAGTAACAAAAACAGCATGGTACTGGTACCAAAACAGATATATAGACCAATGGAACAGAATAGAGGCCTCAGAAATAACACCGGACATCTACAACCATCTGATCTTTGACAAACCTGACAAAAACAAGCAGTGGGGAAAGGATTCCCTATTTAATAAATGGTGCTGGGAAAACTGGCTAGCCACATGTAGAAAGTTGAAACTGGCTCCCTTCCTTATACCTTACACAAAAATTAATTCAAGATGGATTAAAGACTTAAATTTTAGACCTAAAACCATAAAAACCCTAGAAGAAAACCTAGGCAATACAATTCAGGACATAGGCATGGGCAAGGACTTCATGACTAAAACACCAAAAGCAATGTCAGCAAAAGCCACAATAGACAAATGGGATCTAATTCAACTAAATAGCTTCTGCACAGCAAAAAGAACTACCATCAGAGTGAACAGGCAACCTACAGAATGGGAGAAAATGTTTGCAATCTACCCATCTGACAAAGGGCTAATATCCAGAATCTACAAAGAACTTAAACAAATTTACAAGAAAAAATCAACCCCATCAAAAAGTGGGCAAAGGACATGAACAGACACTTTTCAAAAGAAGACATTTATGCAGCCAACAGACATATGAAAAAATGCTCATCCTCACTGGTCATCAGAGAAATGCAAATCAAAACCACCATGAGATACCATCTCACACCAGTTAGAATGGCAATCATTAAAAAGTCAGGAAACAACAGGTGCTGAAGAGAATGTGGAGAAACAGGAATGCTCTTACACTGTTGGTGGGAGTGTAAACAGGTTCATCCATTGTGGAAGACAGTGTGGCAATTCCTCAAGGATCTAGAACTAGAAATACCATTTGACCCATCCATCCCATTACTGGGTATATACCCAAAGGATTATAAATCATGCTACTATAAAGACACATGCACACTTATGCTTATTGCGGCACTATTCACAATAGCAAAGGCTGAACCAACCCAAATGTCCATCAATGATAGACTGGATTAAGAAAATGTGGCACATATACACCATGGAATACTATGCAGCCATGAAAAAGGATGAGTTCATGTCCTTTGTAGGGACATGGATGAAGCTGGAAACCATCATTCTGAGCAAACTTTCGTAAGGACAGAATGTTCTCACTCATAGGTGGGAATTGAACAATGAGAACACTTGGACACAGGGCAAGGAACATCACACAATGGGGCCTGTCATGGGGTGGGGAAATGGGGGAGGGATAGCATTAAGAGATATACGTAATGTAAGTGACTAGTTAATGGGTGCAGTAAACCAACATCGCTCATGTATACATATGTAACAAACCTGCACGTTGTGCACATGTACCCTAGAACTTAAAGTATAATAATAATAATTTTTTTTTAAAATTTAAGAAACTAGTGAGGGAATTGGATAGTACATGATTTCAAAAGCATGAAAACTGAGAGGACATTAAACGTGCAAGAGTTAGAAGTTTGTCGCATGCAAAGGGGAATGTGAAGATAGCATTTTTGCATATTGTTTCAGAAGTCCAATTGCTGCGGTTAATCAGTCAAAGTTGTAGCAACAAAGGTCTAAGTTCAACATAAAACAGCTTCCTAAAATCAGCTGGGTGCGGAGGCTCACGCCTGTAATCCCAGTGCTTTGGGAGGCTGAGGCGGGCAGCTCTCCTGAGGTGAGGAGTTCGAGACCAGCCTGGCCAACGTGGTGAAACTCTGTCTCTACTAAAAATACAAAAAATTAGGCATGGTGGCATGTGCCTGTAATCCCACCTACTCAGGAGGCTGAGGCAGGATAATCTCTTGAACCCGAGAGGCAGAGATTGCAATGAGTCGAGATTGCGCCACTGCATTCCAGTCTGGGTGACAGAGCAAAGCTCCATTTCAAAACAAACAAACAGCAAACTTTCTAACATCTGGAGATGTCCAGCTACAGATGTGTGTACCCTGTGGGTCTGAGCCCTGGAGCCCTGCTCTGAGCCAAGACTGGTGACCATGTGTCAGGTTGCTACAGACAGAACTCTGAGCTGCCAAGTTGTTCTCTAACACCTCTGTCCACCGTAAGCATATCTAAATCCCCCTAGAAACAGCAGGTTTATCAGTTACTCTCACACTCTTATTTTTATACGCAGATCCTATGCCCATCTGTTGTGTGTCTGAAGACCCACATCTTTGGCTAGCTTATTAATTCAGTGTCACTACAGGGTCCTTTCTTCTATCCTCCCCACAAGGCAGGATCTACTTGTGTCTCTCATCTATTTTGCAGCTTTCTTCTCTATTTTGCTTGAAAATGTGTTCTTCAACTGATAATATTACTAGTTCTTATGAGCTAGTTCTTTTCTAAAAGGAAAATGCATATGAGTATGTTACTACATGTGTTATGGACTGAATTAGGCCCTCCCCAGATTCATATGTTGAAGTCCTAACTCCAGTACCTTAGAAGATGACTATATTTAGAGACAGGGCCTGTAAAGAGGTAAGTATGGTAAAATTAGGTCAAATGAGAGGGCCCCAATCCAACATGACTAGTGCCCTTATAAGAGAAGGAAATTTGGCCGGGCGTGGTGGCTCATGCCTGTAATCCTAGCACTCTGGGAGGCTGAGGCGAGTGGATTGCCTGAGCTTAGGAGTTCGAGACCAGCCTGGGCAACATGGTGAAACCCCGTCTCTACTAAAAATACAAAAAATTAGCCAGGTGTGGCAGCATGTTCCTGTAGTCCCAGCTACTCGGGAGGCTGAGGTAGGAGAATTGCTTGATCCCAGGAGGCGGAGGTTGCAGTGAGCCAAGGTTGGGCCACTGCACTCCATTTCCTGGGAGACAGAGAAAGACTCTGTCTCCATAAAATAAAAAAAGAAAAATAAGAAAAGGAAATTTGGACACAGACATGCATGTGCACAAAGGAAAGACCATGTGAGAACATAGCAAGAAGATGGCCCTCTGCAAGCTAAGGAGACAGGCCTCAGAAGAAACCAAACCTGCCCAAACCTGGATCTTGGACTTCTGGCCTCCAGAACTCTAAGAAAATACATTTCAGTTTAAACGACCCAGTGTGTGGTCTTCTGTTAGCGCAACCCTAGCAAACTAATACAACATAATTCCTTATTCTGCTGTTGGGCTCTGTCTCCGCAATAGGAACAGAATTCCACTTCCTGTGCAAAGGGTTACTGCCTGAACTTCTGATAAACACACGGGGGCCCACCTGAGCCCACTCACACATTGGATCTCTATCCAAAAATGCCATGTGTCTTTATCATTTCTCCAGGTATGACTTTCCACGCTTTCTCTCCTATTCTTTGATGCCATGCTGCACCAAAATATATAGAATTGCCTACTTATTTAAACAATGTGAAAAGACTCAAGAACATACATTTCTAATTTCAAAAATTTAGAAAAGCTGCTCTTAAGAGCTTTAATAAATATTTGTAAATGATATTACCATGATTGGAAGTTCATTTTTACATAGGTAGCTTCTTTAAGATTTATTTTTATTTCAATTAAAAAACATAACCTAAGATTTAGATTCAAAACATATACTATACAAAATATATATACTGAATATACAAACATTCAGTAACATGACTGCATTAGTCAGGACTCTTGGTTGCAAATGACAGAAACACAACTCAAAACTAAATTTGGTCAAAGTGGAATTTCAAGAAGGATGGAGTTGTGCCTGGGCCTCCTGAACTCTGGTGACGCCAAGGCTTGATCTGCAAAGGAGATCCTTGTGCAGCCTGAGGAAGGAGGTAGCAAGATTGACTTACTGGAGTTGAGTTGTCACCCACAACCTGCCATCCATACACAATCCAGATAAACAGACTGAGGAGCCTCGGAGAACCGCTGGTTGCCCAGAGGAGTTCTACCACAAGGATGGGCAGTTTGTCAGTATTTGAGCTAGGACTTTGAGCTGCGTTTTCACATATTACTTCTCTACTGTGAATAGTATCAGCTAGAGTCAGGGCCCTACTCCTCAATAAATAGGGACAGGGTATTAATATTAAGGGAGGAAGTGATGGCAAGTAAGAAAGGAGGACATTCCCCTAGATGCCTTCTGGCTAGTTCCTACACATCCTTCAGTTTAAACATTGCTTCCCCAGAATTGCCTTCTTTGCCTTTCCAGATAAGGCTACCTTCCCTCTTAAGTGCTTCCATAGCAACCTGGAGTTATCCAAAGATATTTGAGCCCTTGGAATAATTTAATGATTCATTTTGTTCCCATTAGACTGTTATTTCCTAAAGAGTAAGGAGTGCCATTAATTCTTTGTCTGTCCCCGGTGCCTCTGTTAACTGCCTGGGGATATATGTAAAAGACACTCAAATATCTGTTCACTGATGTTGTGGATTGGTTTGGAAATGGTTTGTCCCCACCCAAGTCATGCTGAAATTTGATCCCCCAGGTGGTAATGTTGGGAGTTGGGGCCTAGTGTGAGGTGTTTGGGTCATGGAAGCAGATCCCTCATGAATAGATAAATGCCCACCAACATGGGTAAGTGATTAGTTCCCTTGAGAATGGATTACTAACAAGAGTCTGCCTCCCTTAGTTTCTCTCTCTTGCTTCCTCTCTCCCCATGTGATTACTTTTCACACATCAACTCCCCTTTCACTTTCTGCCATGAGTTGAAGCAGCCTGAGGCCCTCACCAGCTGCAGCTGCCCCTATCTTGAACTTCCCAGCCACCAGAATTGTGAACCCAATAAACCTCCTTTTAAAATAAGTTACCCAGCTTCAGGTATTCTGTTATAGAAGCAAAAAACAGACCAGGACAACTGACTAGCAGGATAACAGTGGAGTTAACTGCATCAGCCCCAGGCCACTCAGACCCAAATCTAGTACCTAAAGACAGAGAAGTAGATTTAGTCACCACAGAAGCCTAATTGGGAATCAGTCTGCATTCAGTCTCCCTTCCTTCTCTGTTCAAGTGCCAAGAATAGTGCTGTTGCCATTGTAGCTTTGAGGTGGTCCAAAGAGTCTGGCATGATCCTTCTTATGCTATAAGAATGTTAAAAAAGGAGGAGATGGAGGAGGAGAAAGAGGGAGCAGGAAAACAAAGTTATCAATATGTATCTCTTGATTTAAATGCTCCCAAAGGGAGATGACACAACTTTGCTAAGTAAGGGCTGGCCCGTTCTAATCTTCTAATTTTGCTAACCAAGTCCGAAAGCAGAGCCAGACAGTGAAGAATGATTCAGCCTCATGGTCATCCAAAAAGTGTTCATGAAATTGGCAGTTTCCCAAGGGGTACCATTTTGTTTGATGCCCAGTATGGAAGACCAACAGAGAAACTAAATTGTTGCTTGCTTTTTAGCTTACGTTCTTCCTTACACCTCAATAGCAACCTCAGTCCTGTCTGAAATATCTTTGTTCCCTGCCACATAACCTTTAGATGACCCTGTATTCAAGGCTGCATCCTTAATACATAGTTAGGATGCTCCTTCAAGATCACTGGGAACATATTCGATTGTAGTTTTCTTCCCAAAGTGCCTACAATTTCTTATATTCATTTAAGATAGAAAAATGGCTTTAATAACCTCAGCAGCCTGGTCACTGGCAGTAGCCACAGCTGAAATTTTATGATTATAATTTTTCTTTGTGGCCACAAAAGTAATGGAAATCTCATTTTTTTTTTCCAGTAACGAATAGTGAGGTTCCTGAATAGAAAAGACATATGGGCCTTACGAGACTTGAGCTAAGGTTTTTCCTAAAACTGCATTTACAGTCCATCTGAGGCACAGCTCACAGGAAAAAGAGCCCCTTTTCCAGTGGTTCCCAGAAAATTTTCTCTATTAACCGTGATTGGCCCAGCTTGGTTTGCATGTGGACACTTGAAGTCACTAAATGGGAGTCAGTCGTATGCAAACCACATAGATTGAGAGGGGAGAGGGGGCTGGGAATAGAAGGAAAAGTTAAGGTGGATATATTTTAATACACTTGAACAGGTTTACCAACCCCTATATTCTGGGGTTGAGAGATCATGTGGGCTGCTACTGGAGAAAATATTTTAGGAGGGACTAGACCACTGTCCATGAAGTCAGTGGTAACCCAGGCATGAGAAAGGCCCTTGGGACCTGGACCTTCCTAGTGTTGATCACAGTGCCCTGTGGAGGAGGCCGCCCATCTTCCACAGGAGTTTAGCTCCACTTGTAGAACTATAGTCCAGCTCAGACTGATACTGCAGATATTTTGAAAAAGTCACAAGTAAAAATATTTATAAATGGAGAATTCAATATATTTAGCAAGAAACATGGGTCTTTATGAACAATTTAAAGATTAACATTGCTGGTGATGTAGCATATTTATCAAAGCCCGGGAAGTGAGATGCAAAGATCTTGCTCTTGCTCCCATCCCATCTGTGATTTGTAATTATTTTTTAAAGGAATGAAACACTAAAAAAAAATGTATATAAGGAAAACATATTGCTTACTTCTGTTATCAGTGCAAATTAATATGAGAACTTTGGGTCATTTAGGCTGGATGATGGAAAAACATGTACCCAGTATATGGCTACACTTGTGCTAAGACCATCAGGTAAGCCCAAGAATTCCTGGACACAGTATTTACATTTGAAGAACTAATGCCTTCCTTTAAAAGGTGGACATTCTCCTTTGGATGGTAACACAGATATGCATTAACCATAACACCAACATAGCAAGATAATTGAGAAAGTGCTGTGACAGGTGCTCCGCCGCTGGAAGTCCTGGACAAGAGACATTGATTTCACCCTTTCAGCACTGAGGGAGCAGATCCTGTGGGTCTGGATTATGTCCAGAGAGGGTTTCTTCTGAAGTTAGAGAAGGATGGGAGGATGGGGGTCCCCAGGCCCTGCCAAAGGGAATATTTTTCCAGGTCATCAGGCCAAGTGGCTCTTAGCCTAGACAGATAAATCATTTATAAGCCTTTGACAGAAGCAAGAGGGTTGAGAATCAGGGGATGAAATTGCTCCAAATTTGAGGTGCAAAGCATGAGAGGCACCAGAAGTTGGAGAGTGACAGAAGCCAGAGACAAGGAGATGTATGAAATAAATTGACTTTCCGGGAATTAATTTCCATGTGCAGCCTCCTGCCTCAATACCACGCTTGCCTATTCCTGCTATGCTTCATGAGGCTGTATGCTATTCATTGTTACTATCTTTTAAAACTTTTTGTGCTGAAAATTTCAAACATATACAAAAATAGAATATTATCATGAATCCTCGTGTACTCACCATCCTACTTCAGTAGTCAATCTCGTTTCCTTTATACTCACCTACCTCCTCCTATGCCACCAGATCATTTTAAAGCAAATCTTACACATAGTATTATTTCATTTGCACATATTTAGGTATATGTCATGAAAGGATAAGAACTCTTTTTTAAAATTAAAACTACAATCTGATTATCATAACTAAACAATAATAATTTCTTCATGTCATCAAGTATCCAGTCAATGGTCACATTAACCTGATTATCTTACAAATGTTTTCTATAGTTAATTTTTTCAAGTCTGGAGCCAAGTAAGTCGCATTCATGTATTTCTTAACTCCCTTTTCATCTATACATTTCCTCCTCTTTTTTTTTTTTCCTGTTTGCATTTATTTCTTGGTGGTTTTTAATATGTTTTCTGATCATAAAGCAATTTATATTTTTATATTTTCATTGAAGAAAATTTGGAAAATATGAAAATGCACAGTGTGATTGTTTTAAAAATCACCCCAAATCCCAATATCGAAGATTATCAATATTTTGGTATTATTTCCTTCCTGCCCTGGTTCAAGGTAAAAGCTAAACAGAGAAAAACTAAGACACCATCTTGGGTGAGACCTCTCATTGTCATCTTTCCCAATCCCTTTTTCCCATACTCTCTTTTTCGTTATGCATATCTTAGTGCATTATGTCCTTACAGTAACTTCTCAGCTTAAATGATATGCCCATAAGAGTTTTGAAACATTTTGTCAAATTACCCCTGAGAAGGGGACATGCCTTCCAGAATGACTCTACCAATTGGTCCTCTCGCCAGCAGTGCTTAAGAGCATGAACACGATCTTCAGTGATTAGTGGGACTGGAATAGAAAACTGATTGGATTGGAAAGGTCAGGGAAGCCTTTTGGAATGTAGCGATGTCAGAGTAGGAGGAAGAGGGCATTGGGGTCAATGGGCAGGAAGGGAGGCTGAGTGAGGCACTTCAGGAGTGCGGGAAGGTGACTCCGGGAGATGGGGGGCTTGTTCTCAGAGCAGAGTCCTGTTACTTGCCACCTAATCAGACAGCAATGCAAAAGCTTGGTCTATTGAGTAAGGAGACATTAACAGAGACCTTTGTAAGCAGGGGGAGGGTGAGGATTGTTGAAGAATTCTGCTGACACAGTCTGTTGGAATAGAGTTGTCTTGACAACCAAGAATTAAAGCCCTTCCAGTGGGCTCAAGTCCATTCACCCAGAAGCCTCCTGATGGTGCAAATCAATCTGTGAGTCTGTCCTTGAACACAGCTCCTTTCAGGTTTTTTTTTTCTTGTTCCTGCTTGAATTTCTAATAAAAAAGGATATGCCAATTTTTTAATAAAAATGTATCCAAATCTTTTTCATTCCCTGACCAGATATTTCTACACATTGCTAAACTAGTCCTTTCCCCAAGACATCAACTTTTAGTCTAGTTACTATTCCTATTTTCTATGTATTTGCCACTTTGCAATCTTGTATGTAGTTGTGACTTAAGCAAAACCCATCTTTAATTTTGTAAATGTTACAAAAATAAGTTAGCACAGTTGTAAGTCCAAAGGAATACAAAAGGATAAAGATATGATTCCTGCCTTCCAGAATTTTAGAAATTCCTCTAAATATCTCAAGCAACTAGGATCAATTTTTAAAATTAAAAAAGGATCAAATAACCCAAGTAAGAAATGGGCAAAAGATAGGAAGAAGCGATTCACTGTATAGCAAAAACAAATGACAGAACAAGAGACAGAAAAAGCTCAACCTCACTAATACTTAGGGAAATGTAATAAAATCTGCCAGGCTGTTGGCAGGGGGACAGGGAACAGATACATTTCTATACTGTAGGTTGGAGGTGTAAATTGATCACAGTTTTTTTTTGGAAGGTAACTTGACAACATTAATTAAAATTAAAAATATAGATAGCCTCATTCCAGTGATTCAACTTGTAACTAGGTATCCTAGAGAAGTTCTCACACTTGTACACAAAAAGCATGACAGCCGGGCACAGTGGCTCACACCTGTAATCCCAGCACCTTGAGAGGCCGAGGCAGGTGGATCACTTGAACCCAGGAGTTCAAGACCAGCCTGGACAACACAGACCCTATCTCTACAAAAATAAAAAATAAAAAAAATAGCCAGGTGTGGTGACATGTGCCTGTAGTCCCAGCTACTCAGGAGGCTGAGATGGGAGGATCACTTGAGCCCGGAGGTTGAGGCAGCAGTGAGACGTGATCATGTCACTGCACTCTAGCCTGAGTGACGGAGCTGGACCCCATCTCAAAAAACAAAACTAAAACAAAAAAACATGACCAGTGATATTGTAAATATCCATCAGTAAGGCCCACATAAACCATGATTCATGCTATGAAATTCTAGCAAGTACTAAAATGGACCAAGACATTGTAAAGTGTAAGGAAGCAAGTAGGTTCCACTTACGGACAATAAAACAAAGCAATCATGTTCTTTGGGTATGTATACAATCAAGTAAATGCATAAGTATGGGTGTACAATGCATAGAAATAACAGCTGTAAGTTACCTGGAATGGGGTGAGCATTGAGGGAAGAACCGGGAAAGAGAGGTTTTCTTTGGCTTTCTACTTTGTTTGTTTGTTTATTTATAAATCAGGGTCTCATTCTGTAGCCCAGGGTGATCGTGCAGTGGTGCAATCATGGCTCACTGCAGCTTCAGCCTCCCGGGCTCAAGTGATCCTCCCACCTCAACCTCTGAAGTAGCTGGGACTGTAGGTGAGCGCCACCACACCTGGCTAATTTTTTAAGTTTTTGTAGAGACAAGGTCTCATGATGATACCCGTGCTGGTCTTGAATCCCTGGGCTCAACTAATACTTTTTTATAAGAATATATTTATACATTACTTGAATGACTAAAAAACTTATAAAAAGTGTTAAAAGGATCATCAGCAGTTATAGCTTGTAGTTACAGTTATCAGTTTCCTTCTGTTAGTAAGGAGATTCTATCTCTTTGACTCTCTCCTTGGAAGCAAATATTCCTTACGGCTTTGTATCTTCTCATTTGTAGTTGTTCCCTCAGTGTTTTACTTGAGGAAGAAATGAAACTGTCTCGACAGTTCTTCTAACAGCAGTTTAATTCCAAGTTCACCCTGACCTGGAAAGAACTCTGTATTGAGTGTCACTGGTTGGTGTATTTCTCAATGACACCAAAGGAAAATATTTGTATCAGCTACTATTTTGATGTCTTTAGGTATCACTGTGACTTTGTAGTCTTGCTTAGTAAGGTCAGAGTACACTTTTAGAACGAATCTTCTGAGGCATTTTTCTTAGAACCAACTCAAGCTGTGCATTTGCCATCTCATCAGGCTCGTGGGTGATGTACTTTTTTAAAGAAGGCGGCAAAACTTGGCTTGCTTTCTTTCAGAAGGCGTGATTTTATTTTCTCAATCTGTGCATCTTGTGACCAGTGTTAGGATGCTGGGAAAGGAGCTAGGATCAATGATTAAAAAAAAAAAATTGACTTTTAATTTTAAGCTAAATCAAAAGAGAAAGTAAAATCATGTTTCTGTAGTCTTTTAAAGAAGATAATCTAGAAAATTCCATCAGCCAGCCAAAATCATGATTTAAACAGTGATCTTATTTTCCTGAAAGAAATTTACTGAAGATCTATAAAATGGTTAGATAAAAATAAAAGAGGGAGGAGAAAATGTCTGTTCCAGAATCCTGATCACAGAAATGGGTGTAGGATGAGAGAGCATTTTGCAATGATTTTGAGGAGATTACTGACAGCAGGTCTTGAGTGTCAGCATATGGAACGATGCAGATGTGTCTAATGTCTTTTGTCTGTCCCAACTGTGGAAATTCTAAGCTGCTTTGTCCTTTTGCTGTGTTTCAGTCTTTTGTACATGTCACCACCAGCAGCAGCTGTTTAAATAAAACAGGCACACTGAAATACATACAAAATAGGAATGGTCTCCAGTATTATACTTGTGGTAATTTTTGATCTGGGAAAGACTCTGCATCTCTCTGACTTCTTCAAGCCCTTCATGGATAACAGAACTTAAAGAAAATAGAAGAAGAGAAAAGAATGACTTGTAAATGGCCACCAGAATACATCCCACATGTTTTTCTTACAATATAACTGCCTTGACCACTGGAACATGGCAGAGATGACCAAGGCTAGGCCATAAAAGCGTCATGCACTTCCATCTTGTTCTACCAGGATGCTCAAGCTCTAAGACAGCCCAGGCCCTGCATCCAAGGAGGCTCTGCTTAGGTGGTGCAAATGACAGCCCCACCGAAGACCCTAGCAGACAGCCAGCATCAACCACCACACATGAGAGTGACTCCCAAAATCACCAGCTGGGAGCCGGCAGGTCTGGGGTTCAAATCCAGATGAGTCAGGAGCCTCATAGTAGCCTGTCCCATGGAAAGGCACAAAGGTGAGTGCTGGGGAAACCTGGGGCACCCTCCACTCTACTCCCTTTGTTCACCAGAAGAGGAAACTAAGGCCAGAGTGTGGAAGTGGCTCGGCCACCTTGCATAGCCAGAGCAGGACAGACCTGGACAAGACCCACACTTGGCATTCCTGCTGTCACTCTGGGAAGACTCCATACTGGTAACAGAAGCAGTATCGTTAAATTCCTGCTCATCGCTCAGGATCATCGTGGGCAAAACTATTTTTAAGTGTACAATTCTGTTGCCTTGAGTTCATTCACACTGTTATGCAATTATCACCACCATCCATCTCGACCCCTTTCCTCATCCTAAATGGAGAAACTACTCATTAAACACTAACTCCCCATTCCCTCCTCCCTCCAGTCCCTGGCAACCACCATTCTACTTTCTATGAATTTGATTACTCTAGGTATCTCACATAAGTGGAATCATACAATATTTGTACTTTTGTGATTGGCTTACCATTCATTTATTGATGGTTGCTTCCATCTATTGGCTGTTATAAATAACACTGCTGTGAACATTAGTATATAAATATCTGTTCAAGACTCTGCTTTAAATTATTCTGGGTATATCCCGGAGTGGAATTGCTGGATCCTATAACAATTCTACTTTGAAATTTTTGAGGAATTGCCACACTGGCTGCACAATTTTACATTTTCACAGCAGTGTGTAAGTGTTCCAATTGCTCCACATCCTTGTCAACACTTGTTATTGTCTGAGGGTGTTTTTGGTTGTCTTTTGTTTTATAAATAGCAATCCTCATGGGTATGATTTGGTATTTCACTGTGGTTTTGATTTACATTTTCCTAATGAGAGACACTAAGTTTTTGGATGGTTGATTACCTAGCAATAGAAAACTTGAACATGAATTAATCACATTTCCCTTTAGCATTGCCTATGATAGACAGGCCTGTCTGTACAGAAATTATTTATTTATTTATTTAGAGACAGAGTCTCGTTCTGTCACCCAGGCTGGAGTGCAACGCCACTATCTTGGCTTACTGCAACCTCCGTCTCCCAAGATAAAGTGATTCTCATGCCTCAGCCCCCTGAGTAGCCAGGATTACAGGCATACACCACCACTCCCAACTAAGTGTTGTATTTTTAGTAGAGACGGGGCTTTGCCATGTTGGCCAGGCTGGTCTCAAACTCCTGGCCTCAAGTGATCCACCCGTCTTGACCTCCCAAAGTGCTGGATTACAGGCGTGAGCCACTGCACCCAGCCAGAAATCTTTTTTTTTTTTTAATTCATTCTAGAACAATCTCCTCTGTCTCTCATTCTTCACATCCCTTAGGAGATACTACAGGCTCTTGTCTCTACTTCCAAAAGAACACCCCAATCCACCCCTCCTCTGTAACCCTCTAGTGCTGCTCTAACTTAGGATTTAGTGTACCCATGAAGTAATTCTGTCTCAGGATTGACTGCAAAATTGGTTTTTGCAAATCTTGAGAAAAATCAGTGAAGAAATTGAGACAATAGAAAAAAGTATTATAATTCTGTGATGATTGAAGCTTAACAATCAACAAAGAGATCATTACTGTTTCAAGGGAATCCATTGACATTAAGAGCAGGAAACCCCTACAAGAGAGTCAAAGGTTAAGGTCAACATTTTGGGAAATGGGAATGGGAGTGTGGAGGAGGGACATCATCCTCATCTAATCTAACAGTCTGGCTCATAGCAGTTGCTGTGTTCCAAGAGTGTACCATGGTCCTATCTGCTGCAAACAAGGAGCCATTCTTGCAAATCAAAATAAATATTATAAAATTTGTACCTATGGTTCACTTTACATAAATCTTATGAGGGGGATTCCAAGAAATAATACATTTTGAATGTATAGTAAGTCTTTAAATTGGCAATTTTGAAACTTGATTCTGTCTAGTAATGTTAACCTTGCTAAGAGATCCAAATGTTAGGTTATTTAAGTATCACTCACTTGTATTTCCTGATGTTTTCCAGTGTTTGAACATTTGCTATAAGCTATAGTTGTTTCTAAATACTTTAACAGAAGAAATGCAAAGAAAAGAAGCTATGAGTACTGTTTTGGAATGCTCCATTGAGAAATTAGAAATGGATAAAACATCTGAATTAGCAAAGCAATATAAATTATAAATTTCAGTAACAAAACCAAAATCAGGGCAAGTACACAAAATATTTTCATTGCAATGAAAAAAATCTTTTCATTGGATTAAAAAAGATTAAACTTAAATGAAGCAGCAACTGCCCTAATACCCAACTTCAAGATGCTGTTTGGTGCATTCTTAATTAACTAATGTCAATATGAAATGAAAGAAATTTTTTCTACGTTTGGAATGCTTGTCATGAAATAAAAACTGAGGCTATTAAGTAGGACAATTGGTGTTTGGTATATTTAACATTGCCATTTTAAGAATTAATAACTTTTAAATATTAAATATGGTATTTAATTTTTTTTTTTTTTTTTTTTTTTTTTAGGGGGAGATGGAGTCTTACTCTGTTGCCTAGGCTGGAGTGCAGTGGTACGATCTCGGCTCACTGCAACCTCCACCTCCCAGGTTCAAGCGATTCTCCTGCCTCAGCCTCCTGAGTAGCTGGGGTTACAGGTGTGTGCCACCACTCCTGGCTAATTTTTGTATTTTTTTTAGTAGAGACAGGGTTTCACCATGTTTGCTAGGCTGGTTTCGAACTCCTGACCTCAGGTAATCCAGCCACCTCAGCCTCCCAAAGTACTGGGATTATAAGCCACTGCGCCCAGCCGATATTTTAAAAATTTTAGGTAATTTTAACAGCCATTTATTGCATGTTAATATTCTCAGCTTATAATGTTTTATTATCAGATGACTATATAAGATAGAGAACATTTTTACATATTATTGAAATATATAATCTTGTCACAATATATTGGTCCAATTTTTAAAGCTATTTATTATTATATCTGTTTTTAGCAGAAAATTAAAATATTTAGTGTATAATCCATCCCAGAAAAAATAATTTACCTATATTATTATGCTTGCTCATTATTATTTAAAAACAGGTAAAAAAAAGTTTTGCAAATTACAGAATAGCTTGTGATTTGAGGAATTCATGACAATTCCAGGGAATTCCACAGTTTGGTTCACACATCCCAACGACTAATCTGTCGGGAATTTGGAAACACTGCTTGGCCTATCGCAGCCATTTCCTGGCTGGCCTTGCCTTTGTTTTCTGCCACATTCTGTCTGTGCTTCTCCCTACTCTCAGAGAGGTTCGCCATGAACCCAAAACTGTTCACGTCAGTTTCCCACTTGGAACTCCTCAGTGGCTGTCTACATTTTTGTTCACACACCCTTATCTGCCTGAAGGTTTTTAGAATTCACCCCAAAATATTCATATTTATTTATAAATTGCATAAATGTACTACTATACAAAATCAGTGTGTTCATCTTAAAACAGGCAAACTGTAAACATTAAAAAGGTAAAAATTTGTTAAAGTACTCACAGAAGTTCTAATCTGACTTTCAGTAAGCCAGCGAATCATTTTGTTAACTTTTAGGAGGGCATGCACTTTACTTTGAAGTTCACTGATATAAAGGATAAAAATCCAAATTCCTAAACAATTTTCTTCATGGTCGGGCCATTTCCCCAACTCCTCTGCAACTCCCTGCACTCTGAGCAAGTTGGACTGCTTGAGGTCCCTGTACGTGGAATGTGCCATCCTGTACATTTTGTCTTTGCTGTCTGGGATGAACTAACCTCCTAGTCTGCTTGGCAAACTTCCTTCTAACTTTTTAGCCTTGGTCTAAACATTACCTTTTCCAAGAAGGCTTACTTAACTCTCTCTCTAGAAAGAGTTGGTAAATATTAGGCTGGTGCAAACATAATTGCGGTTTTTGCCATTACTTTCAATGACATAATTGCGGTTTTTGCCATTACTTTCAATGGCAAAAACCGCAATTATGTTTACACCGACTTAATAATACTAACCACTATTTTTTATAGTCATCCTAAAGCGTCCTCTGCCATTCATGGATTGCCTTTGGGAGTCTGTGCGGCACCATCCCCTGTAATCTCTGCAACAATGCAATGAGACTCTTAGTACTCCTTTTCTGTTGGAATAAAACAACAAATGCTCAATCCGCCTGATTCTGGAGCCCAAGCATGAGGCTGCTTGTCTTCTAGTGATTTCTTTCATGGCTTTTTCCTCATTGCAGTCAGTATGCACACAGATGTATCCCTCACAAGGCAGGGAGCCCCCAGAGATCTGGGGCTGCCTCTAGCCCATCTTTATATTTGTGCTATTCAGCATCAGACCTGACTTACAAAAACACTCTATAAATGGTTGCTAAATAAATTTGTAAATAATTTTTTAAATAATTTCATGATCCTTTATAGTTTGTATATTGATGAAAGTTCTTGGGCAAATTAATCCTTATAAGCAATTATTTATAAAGCATTTTTTAATCATTAACTCTATGTATGTGTACACACAGTTCTTGTTGCACAAACTAAGTAAAAACTCTCCTGACCTATCATATCATCTGATCTGCTCCCTGTCAAGAAGTTATTATATAGAATATGGAACACAAGCAGATTTTAGAATGCCATGACATGGGTTTCATTATTATTATTATTTTGAGACATGATTATTATTATTATTGTTATTTTGACACTCTGTCACCCAGGCTGGAGTGCAGTGGCGCAATCTCGGCTCACTGCAACCTCTGCCTCCCAGGCTCAGGGAGGCCCCTGTGGTCCCAGGTAGCTAGGACTACAGGCATATGCCACCATACCTGGCTAATTTTTGTTTTTTGCTTATTTTTGTAAAGTCAGGATTTCACCATGTTGCCCAGGATGGTCTTGAACTCCTGAGCTCAAGTGATCTGCCTGCTTCAGCCTCCCAAAGTGCTGGGATTACAGGCATGAGCCACCACGCCTGGCCAGGTTTCATTATTTGCTTAGCTGCAACTCTTCCAAAGTTACACAACCTTTATGAGCCACATTTTCCTCTTCTATAGAGTGAAATCATTGATAATATTTACCTCTTGTTTGTGAAAATTCTGAAGCATTTAGAACAGTGACTGGTACATATTTATTGCTCGATATATGTTATTATAATTTTTAAAGATTTAAGAAAGCTCTTCTGGTGTAGGTGACTTCAAGCTTCTTAAAGTTGTAGTACCTGAGGGATTTCACTACCTTAGACCTCTGGTGTCTAAACCACATCCCTGGGCCATCACCTTCACTCTTGCATTTTCAATGATCATCTTTTGTTTGCTAGTTAATTCCATGCCCTAATTCCATGCCTAATTTCATGCCATTAGCCCAGGTAGACTTCCAAAACTTCAGACTCACATATCCAAATCCTACTAGATATATCCACTGTGACCCTTCCCAGTCACTTCAAACTCACCAGGTCTCAAACAGAAAGAATAGGACAAAGGAAGAAAGGACCAGGGGAGGACAGGAACTTGAAGGAGAGTTTGTTTCAGATGGAGTGGCTGGAGACACAGAGCAAAAAGATGCAGTGAGGGCCTGCAGAGATAAGAGTGAGAGGGAGTGGCCCAGGGGACAGTCACAGGAGATGCTGAGATGTCCCTTCCCCGGTGGGGAGAGTGGGGGACACAGACCAATGGATAGAGGGGGATGCAGGAAGGTGAGTGGGTTGTGCCCAAAGACTGCTAGTTTCTTCAAGAAAAAGAAGAGGATGTGGTTTGTTAAAAACAGAGTAGGAAAAGGAGAGCTGGGGGCTCTATTCAAGTTTGAGGGTTTCAGGCTGCTGCCAAGGAATGGAGGATAAGCTGCCATGCAAGGCTGTGCGAGGGACCTGATGAGGTCAGAGAGCACAAGTCAGTGCTCGTCCGTCTCTGAAACTGTGACTTTCTCTCTGGTGCTTATTGGCCAAAGACTGGGAGAGGTGGGCTGTGAACAGAGCAGTGTTGGCTATTGGATCCAACGTAAAGGTGCAGATGGTTTACACTAGTGCAGAGTGAGAAGGTCCAGTATGTGCAGCCCATGAGTGGGCACATGAGGCCACCCCTCCCACTTGAGATTACTTCAGCTGTCAACTGAAGTAAGACTTAACAGAAAGAGCTATAACTGAAGAAAGTAATTGAAGTTGTCTAGCTTGAAAATGCAAACATAGATATTTATAAGCTCATATGTCCCTTTAGGGCACACGCCCAGTGTTGGGGAGAAAACCATTTTAAGTGTCCACCGTGGCAGCCTGCCCTTTGGCATGGGCATGTGTAATCACCCCCATAGGATTTCAGGTGAGAGCTCCAAATCTTTCATCTGCAGTCTCTTTTTATACTATTTAAAAACTAAATATCTAATCATTTGCCCATTTCCTAACATTTATTTTACCTGGAACCTTCTTGAGGCTGAAATGGTTTTGTCACTTAGACCAGTGTCTTGACCATCATTTTTTAAGAAGTTGAACATTGAGATATTTAATAAGCGTAGAGGTATTGATAAAAACTTAGCTATTTTATCTTCCTCTGATCACAAAAGCTACACATGTTCATTAAAAAAATAAAAAATAAAAAAATAAAAATAAATAAGTGGCCAGGCATGGTGGCTCACACCTGTAATCCCAGCACTTTGGAAGGCTGAGGCAGGCGGATCACAACGTCAGGAGTTCGAGACCAGCCTGGCCAACATGGTGAAACCCCATTTCTACTAGAAACACACACAAAAAAATTAGCTGGCATGGTGGCACATGCCTGTAATCCCAGCTACTCAGGAGACTGAGGCAGGAGGATCATTTGAACCCAGGAGGTGGAGGTTGTAGTGGGCTGAGATCGCGCCATTGCACACCAGCCTGGGTGACAGGGTGAGACTCCATCTCCAAAAAATAAAATTTAAAAGCTGCTCATAATTACAACACTTCATGGTAGTCAATGTTAGTACTTTGGAGTAAATATTTCCCACTTCCCCTAGATATGTCTTTGGTTTTCTTGGCCTGTGGTTTGCAATTCTGGCTCTTCTTTTGTCCCAATGTTATGTTGTAGCCATACACCTCCGTACAAGCATAGTCCAGGTAAATGCTTCTCCTCAACCCAGTGCAAACCCTTCTAACACAGCAGTGGATTCTGAGTCTCAGGACTCCTTGGAAACTACAGATGGAAAGACCTCTCTACAGACCTTTGCTTGTCTGTCTTCTCTAAAATCCATTGCCAAGATGGGGCCTCATACTTGACCCTAGTGGGCACTCAATGTGTGTTGAGTTAATGAATGAAAGTTTTCCTTTGCTCCCTGTTCTTCTTGTCTTACCTGAGGCAATGCCACATGTGATAGCACAGGATGAACGTTTCTGAACACAAAAAGAGGGAGCTGTTAGGCGGCACCTGCAGAACAAACCTAGGATTTTCAGAAGGAAGTCTTTGGAACTGGCTGTGGTCCAGCGTTTCCCAGCAGCGCTCCATAGAGTATTGATCCCCCAGCAAGCTCAGAAAACAAGGGACATGTGGTGAGATGAATTCGAGAAACACTACAAGCATATTAGTATATTTGAAAAGCATATTAATATATGTGAATAGCATATTATTAAAATCTTGGATTTTATATATTTTAATAGATTAATTATATTGTCATATTAATTTGTATTTTACAGAGGAGGGAAACAGGCTGGAAAGGTGACATGACTTTGCTCAAGCTAACGAGTACCAGACCCAGGCTTGACGGAGCCCCTCTCCACTTCCGGGTCACAGCTCTTCCCATTTCTCCCTGCTTTCCCCTCTGGGTTTCTGTTACTTCTAAAAGACTCAGAGGGAAAGTTCTAAAATTGGACCAATGGGACATTTTTAGCTCTTACCAGGCAGATTTTTCCACAGAGCTTGAGAAAGTTCCTGTAGTTCCAGTGCTGCGATCTCAAGATCCCGGGCTCATTGCCAGATGATTCCTATGCTGGCTGTTAGTTAAGCGTAGTCCAGGTAAAATGAAATTTTGTTCAAGGGACACTGCTTTCTATTTTCCAAGGATGCTAGTAAATGGTCACTCCATCTTCCATATTTATGTGAGTCATGTCTGTCATGTAATTTATATAAAATACCGCACTGATTGGCATTCATATACAATTGCAGGGCATTCTTTCACTTGTCACAAAAATGAAGTTATCCACATACATGAACTTTTAAAAAGTAATTTGTATTTTCCCTTGGAGTCATAAAAATTTAAAAAAAGAGTATGTCCAGTGAAATCTTTCTATATATGGGACATCCACTTGCCAAACTTCACTTGGCTTTGCTGTAATTGTCAACACCAACGTTGAACAGAGAGACTCTCCAGCCTCTGAGATCTACCCCAAAGGGAGAGACCGTATGGAGCGGCGGTGAGGGGCTCAGGTTTCAGAAGGAGACGTTTGTGTTATACTGGCCCTGTCATGTATAACCTGTGGGGTCTGGGACAGTTCACTTCACCTCTTGACACCTCAGTTTCTCCCTATAAAATGAGGATAACAATGCCTGCCTCCAAGACTTGTGGTAAGGATTTAAACGGCTTGGCCCAGAATAATCCCTTAATGAGTCGTAAATATCATTGCCTCATCTGTTTCTGGATGTGTTTAAGATTTCTTTTTCTTTGTCTGCCTTTGTATTTTAATCAGAAGCAGTCAATTTTTGCTGCTTTCTGTCGCTGGGGTCTCTATCTCTCAGGGAGTCCTATCATTCACAAGTGCTCCAAATCTTTTGAACACCCTTTCCACCTTTGACTAGTTCCCCACTGTGGATAGCCTACCTTTCTGAGACAGACTTCAAAGCAATTATAGCCTGCCAATCAGAGGTACCCATATGGCTTGATTCGGAACACAGGGTGGTCCTATTTGAAGCCACCTGGTCACACTCAAATCCAGTCAGGTGTAATAGCTAAAGCTCCAAATAAAGCTAATCCCTTCAATCACACATGGCCTCCTTATCACACTCAGCAGGAAAACCCATTCCAATTCTTTCTTCCTCTCCCCCAAACGGCTTCATTGGAGCCCACTGGCTTCCACCCATGCCCTGGGGACTCGAGCACAGCTTCTGTCAGCTCCACTTGGTTCAGTGAGAATGATCCAGAGAAGTGAAGGGAACTGTTTACCCAACAGACAGAGGTCCTTCACACCTGCCACAGCCTTAGGCATATCTTCTGTGTGCCACCATGGGATAGAGTGAGTGTCCCTGTCTTCACTGTCAGAGGCCCCTTTCTGTTATGCTAGTCTCGGTACCTGCAGGATCATGAAACAAAGTGGATTTGGTGGGGACATGAGGGCAGAGACTCACCCCCACCAAGCTAGATTTTCAGTTAGGAAATATTCTTCAAAACCTTAAATTCTGAAAACAGATGTCTGCCTGGTCATGCGATCTTCACTACATTATCCAAGTTTCCTGTTTAGAACCATTTATTTCCTCAACTTTCATTTCCCACTTGATAAAAACGTGATCACAGTTGAGAACTGAAGTGAAAGGATGCAGTGTAGTTTAACCAATTAGAAGCTGATCGGATGGGCTTGTGTTTGGCTGTGACAGAGTGGCTGATAATCTGACTTCCTCAACTCTAAAAGCTGGATAAAAACACCACCTCTAGGACTCCCAGCAAAAAACAAAACAACACTGTTGGGAGGTATCAGAGGGCAACCAAGGTAGTCAGGCCTTAGGAGACAGAAAGGAAACCCACAGAGGTGAGCTGGGCCTCCTCCAGAGCTTTGTATCTGCAGAGCATTTGCCAATCCACACTGCAGGCGTAGAGGCCCAACAGAGTCCAAAATGAACCGGAGGCTGACACGGTCTCACCAGCCTAGACAGGCCCAAATTGTTCAGGGCTACCAAGGCAGCTAGGAATTAAGGAGCCAAGTTCCTGAAGTGAAGGGAATTTGCAGAGGAAGGAGTTCCCTAGTCTGCATGGAATTCACTATTGAGGCATCTGAGGGTACCTGAAGGTGCGTGTTGCAGGTGAGAAACCAGGAAGACTAAGACTGATACAGCCATTCAAGAGATCACTGCCTACATATGCACCCCCAGTGGCATGACAACTAATAACTAACGAATAGCAAACCCACAAAAATGACAAGCCGCCAGACCATAAAACTGAGGAGCATGATTAAGTCGAACCTCTGCAAGCAAACTCCAAGGAAGAAAGAAAGTATGATAGAAACCTATATTGTAGGACACCTAGGCGCAAATTAAAAAAGAAATGAGAGGCTGGGTGTGATGGCTTACACCTCTAAATCTCAGCACTTTGGGAGGTTGAGGTGGGGGGACTGCTTGAGGCCAGGAATTCCAGACCAGCCTAGGTAACATATCAAACCCCCATCTCTAAAAACAATTTTTTAAAAATTAGCTGGGTGTGGTGGCACATATTAATAGCTGTAGTCCCAGCTATTAACACTAGCTGAGGTGGGAAGCTGAGGTGGGAGGATCGCTTGACCCCCGTTCGAGGCTTCAGTGAGCTATGAATGCACCACTACACTTCAGCCTGAGTGACAGAGTAAGACAATGTCTCAAAAAAAAAAAAAAAAAAAAAAAAAGGAAAGAAAAGAAAAGAAAGAAATGGGAAAGATCAATATTGAAGAAAACAACTAAAGTTACAGAGATTTGTGAATAATTGAATCAATGAAATTAAAAGATATTTCTGATTTTTGGTTGGAAAGACAAATTATAAATGTACCAATTTTTCCCACATTCATCTGTGTATTTTACACAACTCCAATCAAAATCCATAAACACTACTTTTAAAGCATAATAAAAACAAGTTTTAAGTTAATATATAAGAATAAACCTGTTAGCAATTAGAAAGAAAACCTGTGAGAATGTTAAGAAATGTTTGAAAAAGACAGTAATGAGAATGGCAGAAATTAAAAGCACTTTAGAACTAGAAGAACAAAAATAGATATCACTAGATGGATTAAACACATAAATGTAAACAAGCCACAAAATGCAAACTGTAGTAGTAAACCAAGGTAATGTAGATGAATATATGTATAATGATTTTCTTTTTTATGATACAAACTTTGATCCATTTTGTATTTTTGTTGGATTTAAGAAGTGAGATAGGAATTAGCCTTTATTTTTCTGAAGTAGTTTGCTATTAACTGAATTCTCACACCTATTCTAAGTGATCCTTTATCATATACCAATTTTCTGTGATTTATTCATTGTCTAGTTCTTTCCCTGTACTATTTTAATTGCTATGGTTTCATGTGTTTCTATGTGCAAAGGGCACACCTATCTCATTATTTTTTATTTTTAGAATGTCTTATGGCTCTTCTCAGTTATACATTATTTTATATGACCTTTTAAACTATTTGATCAAATCACAAAAGTATTTTTGTTTGCAACTGCATTTAATTTGTTTGTAGATTTGAGAAGATGGATGATATGGTTTGGCTGTGTCCCCACCCAAATCTCATCTTGAATTGTAGCTCCCATAATTCCCATGTGTTGTGGGAGGGACCCAGTGGGAGGTAACTGAATCACGGTGGCAGTTTCCCTGATACTGTTCTTGTCTTAGTGAATAAGTTTCATGAGATCTGATGGTTTTATAAGAGAAAACCCCTTTCACTTGGCTCTCATTCTCTCTTTGCCTGCCGCCACGTAAAACATGCCTTTGCCTTCCACCATGATTGTGAAGCCTCCCCAGACACGTGGAACTGTGAGTCCATTAAACTTATTTTTCTTTATAAATTTCCCAGTCTTGGGTATGTCTTTATCAGCAGGGTGAAAATGGACTAATACAATGGGACACCTCTACATTATTGAATCTTTGGGTCCAATCAGAAGATGTTTATATTTTTCTTAAAGGAGGTATATTTTCAAAGAAAGGGATAGAATGTTTATAGGTTTCTATTTATCTGTATCTATTTATATATATATGAATAATACTATATATGTAAGTATATATAATATAACATTATTCAGCTGTAACAACTTTTTACTGTGTAATCTGTCAGTGACTGGAAGAGATTTATGTTACTATGCTTGTATTATTGTCACATTCTAAATTTTCAGCAGGATTCTTACAGGTAATCCTTGACTTGTTTACATCTGATTTTCATAAAAGTTAAACTTTTATGTATTTTTAAATGACTTTTCATTCCTCTACATCTGCTCTGATGTGCTGAATTCAGACGTTCCTCATGAACTGACCTCAAAACTCCCTGAGATATTTTTCATGGTGGGGGTTCCTGTCAGCCAGCCAACAGTCCACTTCCTTTTTGTTTTTTCTTTTTCTTTCAGCAGAGACAGGGTCTTGCCGTGTTGCCCAGGCTGGTCTCGAACTCCTGGCCTCAAGCAGTCTTCCTGCCTTGGCCTCCCAGAGTGCTGAGGTTACAGATGTGAGCCACCGTGCCTGGCTAAGAGTTCACTTCTGATACTACTACTCTCTTGTCTTATGAAATTATCTGAGTATTAATTTGATCTCACCTTTATTATTTTATAAAAATGATTGTAACCTCTAAACATAAATGGGTTGATGCTGGTGGTAAGAACTGTAGCTTTTTCATAAGATTAATTCTAATGCAATAAAGATGGAATTTATTAGAGGTAACCAAGTAGCAAATCATCAGTTTCCTTCAGGCATTTATTGTGAAAGTAAAGCAAAATTAATGAAACTACATGAACTACATTGAAACTATATTAATAAAGTTGATTATCTGGAATATCAGTGTCCAGTGGAATATAATACAAGCCACACTGGTAATTTAAAATTTTCTACAGGCTACATTAAAATATTAAAATGATTGCTGGGCCCCAGTGTCTCATGCCTGTAATCCCAGCACTTTGGGAGGCTGAGGCAGGTGGGTCACGAGGTCAGGAGTTCAAGACCAGCCTGGGCAATATGGTGAAACCCCATCTCTACTAAAAATACAAAAATTAGCCAGGTGCAGTGGCACGCACCTGTAATCCCAGCTACTTGGGAGGCTGAGGTAGGAGAATCGCTTGAACCCGGGAGGCGGAGGTTGCAGTGGTCCGAGATCGTGCCACTGCACTCCAGCCTGGGCAACAGAGCGAGACTCCATCTCCAAAAAAAAAAAACCACATACACACGAAATTAAATTTAAATTTGTGATATATTTTATTTAATACAATGTACCCAGAAACATTATAATTTCAGCATAATATAAATATTAAAAAATTCTAATAAGGCAATTTACATTTTTTTCATATTAAGCCTTAAAAAGCTGGTACTTATTTTACACTTACAGGATGTCTCACCTCAGATGTGCCATGCTCTCAGGCACTCTGCAGTGCTCATGTATGGCCAGTGGCTGTTGTAATGGAGGGCGCAGACCCAGAAGGTAAGGTGTAGAAATATTACCATACAGTAGCTCTCTTGGAATGAAATTCACTTGGTAACTTAAAGGGTTTATCAGCTTTGGCATATTACATTTTCATAAACTTTTTCAAGATTATCTTATAAATAAAAAGAATTGCTCACATGATGTTTTGATGCTATGGCTTCATGGCAATTAGGAATCTCTTACGAACTTGACTCTTCAACCACATAAAGTTGTAAACCAAAAATAAAATTCTAAGGGCTCCCCAACCATCTGAATGGACTTCCCCCTAGGCCAGGGCACTGTAAAATTAACCTGAAGGATTGGTTCAGACCATGATGGGAAGTTGGGGTTGGACGTGTGTCATTATACTTTCCGGCATTAACAGCAACACACATCCTAAGTCTGATAAGAGACATTTACAATCCACTCTCTGTGAAGTCTCTACCTGGAGGCCTCATCTGCATGATACAATTTTGGTCTTCACAACCTCTTATCAGAACCCAGACATTCCTTTCTATTGATAATAACTCTTTCAACCAATTGCCAATCAGAAAAATGTTAAATCTACCTATAACCTGGAAGTCCCCCGTTCCAGGCGGTAGCTAGCCAGGCATGGGTGGGGCAAGAGAGGGCTCCCCCCACACCCTTACCAGGAAAGTCAGGTGACCATCAGGTGATGGTCAAGCGGTTGTTAACTGTCACTGGAAAATAATAATTGGTCACAGTCAGCACCAGGGAAAGGCAGTCTCCCTGTGTTGATAGGAAACACCTATAACCAGTAATCGGCAGCTTTCAGGAGTTGGGCGAGTGAGCTGAGGCATGCACATTAAGAGACAAAAGGTGGAATATGACCTTCCGGGGCATTCCACCAGAAAAGGGAAGAAAGCCTCAGGCAGGCATTTGTACAGCTTCTTAAACACACTGTGCGTGCTTACCTGCCGAGCACAAGGAGGGCACTACACATGCAGTGGCCCACCCTAAGGAAAGAATCATGGGAAAAGGGATGCAAGACCCTGGAAGTATGCCAGCATGTAAAACCCCAAGTCCAAAGGTCAAATGCCTCACTTGTCCTTCTAGTCACCACTTGGGTCTCTTCTAAGTGTACTTTCCTTTCTTTCATGCTCTACATCTTTTTAATAAACTTCCAGCCTGGGCTCAATGGCTCACACCTGTAATCTCAACACTTTCGGGGGCTGAGGTGGGTGGATCACCTGAGGTCAGGAGTTCGAAACCAGCCTGGCCAACATGGCAAAACCCTGCCTCTACTAAAAATACAAAAATTAGCAGGGTGTGGTGGTGGGCACCTGTAATCCCAGCTACTCGGGAGGCTGAGGCAGGAGAATCACTTCAACCCGGGGGGCAGAGGTTGCAGTGAGCCGAGATCGCACCACTTCACAACAGCCTGGACGAAAGAGTGAGACTTGTCTCAAAAACAAACAAACAAACAAAAGACAAAAACCTTCCTCTCCTGCTCTGAAACTTGCCTCTATTTCTTTTTCTGCCTTAAGCCATCAGTCAAATTCTTCTGAGGCGGCAGGAATTAAGGTTGCTGCAGACCTGTATGGATTCACTGTCAGTATTTGGATGTTTGCCGCCCCTAATGACCCTTCCTTCAAGTTGTTTTCCCTTTCTGGACCGAACCAATGCATATCTTAAATGTATGTGGTTGATGTCTCATGCCTCCCTAAAATGTATAAAACCAAGCTCCACCTCCGCCACCAGGGGAAAAGGTTCTCAGGATCTCCTGAGGGCTGTGTCACAGGCCATGGTTACTCATATTTGGCTCAGAATAAACCTCTTCAAATATTTTACAGAGTTTGACACTTTTCATCGACAAAGTAACACTCTTTGGCAAGATTCCCCTGACATATTTTGCCCATCTGTTTATTTAAAATTTCGATTGCACTTGCTTTAGGAGTATCTCTTGTCAACACTAATAATTATAGATGCACTGTTTTAACTGTATCTCATATAGACCTGAACTCATTGGGTTTAATTTTGAGATTCAATACATGAGTAAATGCCATTTGTAGGTATTATTACCGGAGACAGTTTCACTCTCATTTTGTTTAAGTGTGCTTTCTTAGTTTGTATCTTTGCTACATGGCCTGTATTTTTTTTTTAGGTAATTTCACTCTTCTCCCTGTGGTAATTTGAAAATTATTAAGACTGATCTTCTTTCAATTTTAAGTAACATACTTAAAAGTGAACATGCCAAGTCATCTTCATTCAACCTCATAAAGCAAAACAAAATCTACTTACTTCTCCCTGTGGAAGATGAGGGCACTCACCCCCTTAGACTTCCTTCTATAAGCTTCAAGATTGTGTCAGAACATATTAGGATTTTTATTTGTCTATTGTTGTTATTTTTAACATTATGTAGCTTTTCTATAAATAGGTATAACATCTACATTCTGTACTATGAACAT